>NW_026111910.1:0-7500 GCF_024679095.1 Eriocheir sinensis
AAACAATAGACACTCGTTTCAAGTCTCCGTATAGAGTATTGTAGACAATAAATCCTAAGTACCAACTCTTCCCCACTTGCTATCTCAATTTTGTGGGCCAACTTTTAGCCGAATATATGTTTCAGAAGCGGAATTTAGTGAGGATTCTTATGGTATCCTCAAAATCTTCGTACGCCTATTAGTTCCTGAGTTACACCAAAGAAAACTGTATTTTTTCCTCTCCCGTCAGAGTAGGCTAACAACTAAAATCGCTCTACGTTCCTCATTTACGTTCCTTAGAAAGGTTGCCATATGTTACCTCTAAGAAACTTATCCCAACAAATGACACTCAAATTTTACGCACTTTCACCGAAAATTTAATTTTAATAATTTTTATACTTTTATGACTCGTTTCGCGTCATCGTGCGCCAGGACCTTTTACTTTGATGACGCGAAACGCGTCATCGTGCGCAGAGGGTTAACGAATACAATGACAACCGAGTTCAAGAAGAGGTACAGGGTGGATCGTGCTGGCCTGTTGTTCGTCACTGACTTGGTGCGACACGTGATTGGCAACAGGACTGAGAGGAGCCGTGCGGTCACAGCGGAGCTGAAAGTGGCGTTGACTCTGTGATACCCCGCCACCGGGAAAATGCAGCAGTGCAGCGCAGATGACACCTTTGAGTTTCCGGCCACAGTCAGCAGAATCATCACCCAGACCGTGGATGCTCTCGTGACACAAGAGAATATGAGGCGGTTCATGGGGTTCCTTTTAAACCGGGGAGCAGCAGAGAATGAAGGCGGAGTTTGCCGAAATTGCTGGTTTTCCCGGTGGTGGTGCTGTTGATGGCACCCACGTAAGAATAGTGGCCCCACATGAGCACGAAGTGTGGAGTCAACCGCAAGAACTACCACAGCATCAATGTGCAATGTTATTTGATGCACAGTACAAGCTGCAGGCCATGGTGGCGAGGTGGCCAGGGTCTACTCACGACTACTAAATGTTTGTTTACACCGTGGTGCCGTTGAAGATGCAGACGGAAAAAATACGATAACATATTCCTTACAATGAAGTTACTATCGCTGTATATCAACTAAATATCCATTCGTTATATTTATAATACCATAATTATATATAATAAGTGAAATAGAGTTTAATTGAAGACATATTAGACGTCGTCAAAGCGACGCGGAAGATTGGCAACGCTGGTTTACTCCCAAGACCTTCAATCCTACTTGGAAGTGCTTGTGGCGCGGTGATGAAACACGCCCAAGAAATTCTCCAACTGTGACGTCACCACGCTTGGGAGAGCACTATGATGAAACCCACCCCAGGTGTGTCCTCCAAGTAAGGCAAGGCAAGACAGATGTCGGAAGGGGCGAGAGTGGCGCCACGAGGTGACGCGGAGGGAAGTAAACAAATCAGCGGCTCATGGGATGCAGCGGAGGGCGGAATATTTATTACCCTTGAAAAAGGAAAGCAACGCGTCGTGATCCAATTTAACGTGTCTGACCCAGAAGCGCTTTTATAAATGAAAATAGTGATAAATGCTGGTGCTCCCTTGGCCCTGTCGGCCGACGCAAACCTCGTTGTTTTCTTTCTGTGAAGTCCAATTCTTGCCTCGCTACTCTTGATGCAGACTCCTTGCGACTCATAGAACGATCTTTCCTTGTTTGCACGCTTACCAAGACCTGAATAAGGATAGGAAAGCTTTGGCAGCGCAACTCCAGAAACCCAAGGGTTTCAAATTCCATCATACAAGACTTTCCGGATCTTATCAGATGCAAATCAGCTACTGTGTCCAGGACGGATGTAGAACAGTGCTATAATAAACTGATGAAAGAATGTGATAACAGGAAATAACTCGCATAGCAGTACTGCGATATCGTAATTAAAAAAACAAATCCTCCATCCTTCCTTTTTTATACATTCTCATTTTCTCTTAGATGGAGTTTGAAACTATGTATTGTTATTAAGCCAGGACTAACATTTGGCTGCTTTGGCATTCTCAAAGAAAACAAATCAAACCTAGCGCATCAAATTTTCCATTACTCAGCCACAGCTGCGCGTCTTCCTTGCAAGGCGGAGGTCAGAGATGTATTGCTTTGCAGAGCTCGACCACAATGGAGAGTATCCTTCGCCAGACTGCAGAAGATACTGTAAACAAGGCAGTTGGGCAACACTGGAATCTTCTAAACTGACGCTACGAACTAGGCTGATGACATTATAGATGTTCTTGTAATATTTATATACTAATTTATATCACAGTACAGTTAATTGAATTGTCTACTTTACAGATACATTACGTTATGAGCAGCAACAAAATTCAGCCTCGATAGAGGAAAATTCTGATTATTTCGTATGTTTGGCACAACAGCTAGTTCCATTGTTGCATACCTTAAGTGTAACCACCGCCGAGCCTTGATACGAGTCACCAGAGAAAGGCAAAACGCCTTACTGTTTTCAATCATCTGTTTCTGGGTTCCAAAAGTCTCGCAATGAAATTGATCAAAGGTCATATACATCTAAGCAAAAAAATGAAAAAAAATAAAAATAATAATGCCTCTATAACCAATGCTGGAGTGGTGTCAGGAGGCCGTTGAACCAGTCATGTTGTCAGCTGAGGAGGGCTCGGCCAAGGGGGTGTTTTGGGCTTCCAGCACACGCGAAACTTATCAAACAAGGAATCGCTCATTCAGCTAAAGGTCAAAGTAGTTTTTTACGCAATATGGAAATTTTACCATTGATGGACTGCAGAGCAACTTTCAAGTGTCATTGAGAATCAAATATGACGGGCAAGGGTGCAAGGAGAGGCTTACTGGAGGCTCCCCTCTTATTACCATGCATTGCTTCGCTGTGCTTATGTAAGTGTATTTGTTTACCTGTTGTCGCTCGGATGCTAGAAGGAATACTTGTAAAACTCCAAACTTTTCCCAAAGCTTTTGATATTTGTGAAAGGACGAGGTCTCCGCCATGCAGAAAATTCTTTGCAAACTAAGTTGCCATCCAATCCTGAAACTTTATTCGAACCCTAAAACCCTTGCAAGCCTCGACTGGATGTTTTATCAGCCGGCACGGAGCCCCGACTGGACAGGCGTGACACCCCTGGCCTGAGATGTTCCTGCATTTTGTGCGTGCATGTCCAGGGAGAGGCTCAATAACACCTCCATCCCCTCAACCCATTCCTGTACCTAGCTGTTTTGTGGGCACTTTAACCACAAAAATATATGATTCAGGCGAGTTTTTTTCACAGGAAACAATAACAATTAATGCATCAAAATTTAAAAGTGTGCAAGAACTGGGACGCGAGCACTCAACTGAGTGCAGCTGACACGAGCCGTCACAAAGCAACCTTCAAACTTGCCGCCTCTTGCTGTAAGTCTTCAGTTTGCTTTCATCCTCTCGCCCGGCTGAAAGCTTTTCTCAAGTATAGGTCAGTTATTCCAGCCTCTTTTCAGTATCTAGGTCAAGGGGGGCAGGAAGGCCTACACCGGAACAATGAGTTATGTCCTGCCGTGGAGGATTTATTTTGGAGAGAACTGGCCAGAGAAAGGCTGAAATAAAGCCAAGAAAGGATTCGAGGTAGAGGAGCAACGCTAATTTAAAGAAGAAAGGACTAGACGAAAGGCTCAGCGAGGACCTCATTGAATGCCAGTAATTATAAAGTACAAATTTAACCATTAGGCCACTCGGTCTGGCCACTAAGCGGTGGCCGAGTGGTTAGCAAGCGTGCGTGGTGATCCCGTGGACCTAGGTTCGAGTTCAAGCAAAACACTGATTTTTCAAGTCATCGCCGAGTGGCGAAGATTACCCACATGCTTCCCGGATATTCAGTCAACCCTAACTTCAGCGACTTAGTTCAAGTGGAGCACCATGGGGCAGCATGGGCCAAGCAAGTCATACATGACGGCGGCCACTATGAATAAAATTCGCCTGCGCCATTAACGGGGCTGGGGCCGTCCAAGAGGCCTCTCAGGAGAGCCTACCGGCGCTACAGGCAGCACCTGAAAAAGATATAAACATTACTGCAATACACCACTACAATGTTAAGACAGCATGGAAAACGCTGCCTCCCAGTACACTGCTAAGCTTCCAACGTTTGGCTCAGACAATACAAGTCACCGGCCCGCGCAGTACCTACTTTTGCCAGCTAGCTAGCGCCTCGTCAAAGGATATGAAGTTCGAAAAGTAACACAAAATTTGCATATACGACTAACACGATTTTCTCTCACTACAAAACGAATGTAGGACACAGAAAAGAGTAAAAAAATCACTGTGTTGGACTAGTTTCGAAACAGAGATGAAAGGGCTTTGAAAAGAATAGACAGAGGAGAGTTAGATAATCATTCACTGAAAAGCAGTAATTCAGTGACCTACTTGGTGTGTGTGTGTGTGTGTGTGTGTGTGTGTGTGTGTGTGTGAGAGAGAGAGAGAGAGAGAGAGAGAGAGAGAGAATAAAACAGGGAAAAAAAATATATCAGAAGGGAGGGCGAAAATGAGACAATGACGTTATGCAAAAGTGTAAATATGGGACAAGGGCTAGAGGAGAACACCATATCAGAGGAGGAGGAAGAAGAAGAAGGAAGAAGAAGAAGAAGAAGATTCCTTTGTAGTGGATCAACAGGAAGTAACTCTAATTCCGCTCTGAAACCATAAATGTGGCTGACAACTGGGATTATCGGAGCCATCAGAGAGAGAGAGAGAGAGGTAGGGAGGAAATCGTCTGCCCTTGGCCTGCTTGTCAGCTCGCAGTTCGTCTGACTGGTATTCTCCCCTAGATGGAGTTTTCGGTTGAGTGGAGGGACCATGCGCGAGAGGGAAAAGGAAACCACGGATGAAGAGAAAAAAAGAAAAAAAGGGGGAGGGAAAATGAGCGGAGGGGAAGGAAGGAGGCAAACGGGAGTACGGGAGGAAGGAAGGAAGGAAGATGAATGGAGGAAAGAAAACGGAAACTAAGGATGAAGAGAAAAGAAAAAAGAGAAGATGGGTGGTAGGAAGAGAAGAAAGAGAAGGGGAGAATGGGAGGCAGGAAGGAAGGAAGGAAGGATGAATGGAAGAAGGAAAAGGAAAAAAATACCAATACCGAGCAGCGAAGAAATTATGAGAGAAGTGAAACGCTTCAGAGAGAGAGAGAGGAAGTACGGGCAAAGGGACGAAGTGATGACCAAGGAGGGAAGGACGGTCGGAATGGAGTAATTTTCAAGGCCACTGACTTCTGCGTTTGATTACATGTACAAATACAGTTACATGAGAGTCGGTTTTTTTCGTCGGTTTTTTATAGTCTAAATAAATAAAACAAGGTCACCATTCACCTCTTCCTCCTTTTCTCCTCCTCTTCCCCTCCTCCCCCCCTCTTCCTCTCCCCCCTATCCTCCTCCTCCTCTCCCCCCCCTATCCTCCTCCTCCTCCTCCTCCTCCTTCCCGATATCCCTGGAGGTCTGGATGCTTCAGGTTTTTAATTTAATTTTTTCCATTAATTTCAAATAATTATAGGCTGGTAGTTTTATTTCTTTGCTCGGCGCCTTATAGGTCCGTTGTTTGTTTTGCTCGGGAATGAGGTCAAGCGCACGTGCGCACACACACACACACACACACACACACACACACACACACACACACACATTCAGGCGGGCCGACTGATGTGGACTGACGTGCATTTAGAGACAAAGAGACATAAATATTTGTACAAACGGAATGGCAGAAAAGCAAAAACATTGTAAACCGAAGCTGCAGACGTGGCGGACAGCTGCACGGACCGACGGAATGACAGACAAATTCACACACACACACACACACACACACACACACACACACACACACACACGATAAACCACTATACGGCTTCCAACATCCCCTCTATGATAAGCCTCTTCATCATCCTTCGTCAGCAGAACAAACTAATATCATAAATATTATTTATTATTAGACGCGTAGGTCCCTCGCTCCCTTCACCACCTCACACCCTCCCCTTCACGCATCCATCACTCCCTCTCCAACACCCCATATCTGCCCCTCTCCGCCGCCCCCCGTCTGCAATATACCACGCCTCGCCACGCCCAGCCACGCCCCTCGAGGCCTCGCTATAGGAGCTCAGACACCCTTATCCTGTTGCTTCGCGCCACCCACACCACCGTGACCCAGTTTCCAGCAGCCCATTGAGCAGAGACGCGAGGAAGGGGTCGGGAAGGAGAGGGAAGGAGGCCGGGAGACTGGCTGATAGAGAGGAAAGATGGGAAGGATGGGGAGAGATTGCGACGAGAGGGAGAGTAATGGGAGAGAGAGAGAGAGAGAGAGAGAGAGAGAGAGAGAGAGAGAGAGAGAGAGAGAGAGAGAGAGAGGGTAACGGAAAAAGGTCGATGTAATAAAGACTGACGGTAGGTCGGGCGGGTTGGAGTCATTTTCAAGGCCACTGCGTCTCCCGGTACTGCGCGTCCAACTATTTCGGATGTCATGGAAAGACTACGGTATGCCATTTTTTCCTCAGGTTAGTTTTATTGCTTTCTCTCTAATGTTATAACTTCAGGATCGTATTTTTTAGAACATTACCCTCTTTCGTGTTTTTCTATTCTTGATTCTAAACTGATTGATTCATTACCGGTCATAAATCTTAGTGAACATAATTACATACTTTAAAATCTATATCACTAAACATTCTTACCGAGTTCGTTTTTACCTTGCTGTTGGACGGAGGGGAAGTTTTCAGTGTAATCATCCGCGTCCCTCATTAGTCTTCGTCCCCTCATCACCCTGTTGTATCCAGGGCGACCCCGACTCACGTTTCCCCGTCATGTTCATTAACCTCGTTAGCCTCGCAGCCCCCTTGTCCCACCACGGAGAGTAGTCACTTGCACAATCATTTTGTATCTAGTGTTTTTTTTTTTTTTCTTCTTTTTTTTTTACACCGAAAGGCAGCTCAAGGGCAAAATCCAAAAAATAAAAAAATAAAAAAGCCTGCTACGTCCTGCTCTAACAAAAGAAAACAGAACAAGAGGCCAGAAGAGAGGTCAATTTTGTAGTTAATTTGTGCGTGCGTGCGTGCGTGTGCGCTTTGTTCTTTTTTCAAATGTTACGTTACATCTATATAGTTTTATTTTATTTCCGTCGTTGTTGTTGTCTGCTATTATCTGAGGACGATGTGTTTTCTCGGATTCGAGTGTGACGTATATACTTTTGAAGATACCCTTCACCAACTTCTGACGCAGTGATGCACTTCGGACTTCCCTCTGTTGGTGTCACATTGGTATTCAGTAAAAGAGTGCAGTGGTCCATCCATCAACGCGGCTCTTTACTCCCTGACATCTCGTATTATCTGACAAATGAGCAACCAAAGAGATCTGCATAAAATTAAAAAGCGGCGTGACGCGCGCTCCTGTAGCTACTTCCATGTCCCGTGTTTTTCGACGTAATGTTCCCATAAACTTTCCATTAGTGTATTATTTGCCGCTGTTCTCCACTTACCATTATTATTCTTGTAACTATTGCTTCTATTACTACTACACATGCTATTTTTATTATAGTAG
>NW_026111910.1:12500-182500 GCF_024679095.1 Eriocheir sinensis
GGCTGCGCTGCGTGTAGCTGACGTAGCATGGGAAGGACGTCCGGGTTGCTGACGGCCCTGGCATCACGGCAAGGGCGAGGGGAAGTAGTACAAGGGATTGGCCGGCTTGCTGCGGCGACGGGATTATAGAGACCGCGAAAATTCAGGTAATTTAGGGATAAAAAAGAGCAGAGGTGACAGCAGCACCACCACCTCAGCCAACAACAAACCACCGATTCCACTGCGGACACAGAACAGAAGAAAAAAAATCAGTAAAACACTGACTTCCTTGGATCAATAAAAAAATTTTAAAAAATTTCATGAGAAGACCCAACAAGGGAAAAGATTAAAAAAATAATGAGAACAGTAACCAAAAAAAAAAAAAGAAGTGAGCAACGAAGTCTCATAGTGCTTATATTTTTACTTACCTCATGGCTGTATACGCTCCTTATACTGAGGTGGATAAAACTGAAAAGGTGATGTACAACAATCTCTAGTCCATATATGATAGTGATTACCTCGGAACACTCCTATCTTGGGCAACTTTAATGCTACTACTGGCACTTGCATCTCCGTGGTGTAGTAGTTGGCACGCCTGGCTACGAATCAGGGGGCTTGGGTTCGAATATTGGCCTGGGTAGTCACCGCGTAACTCACCCATGTTCATCTTCCCTTTCGGGATGGTCGTTAAATGGATACCTGGGCCTGGGGAAAAATGGGGAAGATCAGCGTGATAAACCGGATGTTACATTAGCTCCTGTTTCGGGTGGTGGGTTCTCACACACTCAAGTGCAGAGGTCTTTTCACATTGGGTGTGCTGAGCACCCTGTAAAACTATGGGATCTCTTCAAACGTGAAAGCTATACACCATGAATCGCTTTACAAAATCAAAGGACAACAACGTATCGAGGGTAACGTACACAGTGGATCACAAATTTGATACAACAGACAGCAAAGACTGGTTATCTCAGACCAAGACAGGCAAAGATTTCCCAAAGATAAAGGTAAAGTTCTGTGCATACGCTATAGCTGTGCGTGGCCGCGGTGCTCATCTACGTGGCATTGGCCTAGTCTGTGGTGGGAAGAACCCACTACCCTTGGACACGGCCCAATGTAAAGTCCGGGATTGTCATAGTTTACTTTTCCTAGGCTTCCCCAGGTATCAACTAGACCGAAAGGGAAAATGAACAGCTGGATAAGCTGCACGCCGACTCCCTGTGCCAGGATACGAACCCGGGCCCGCAGATTCATAGCCAAGCACACTAACCACTCCACCACGGAGGCGCATCACGAAGAAATATGAAAAAATTCAATATACTCTAATAAATATGAGATGCCCTTCAAAGTCAATCACAGATTCCTCAGACTATTAAACAAATAAATAAATTATTTTTGAGAGCGTAAAACGCAAAAAATGCAATACTTCCCTGGTCAAGCAGCGAGTCAGCATTTACTAGTCGCCTCACGGTGGACTGGAGAGCTACGACACATACAGAGTTTACACGTGGCGCACGTTATGAGTGTGCAGCGATGTAAACAATCGGCCAGTGCGGCAGCGAGGAGGACCAGAAATGCGGCTTTTATGTGTACTCTCACAACCTCATGCGTGACATAGTACATAGATAGACAGACAAACATTAGCAAGCACACTAGACCAGAATTCCTATACTACATTACCAATATAAACGAATAAATATACGAATCACCAACGTACTGAAAAGAA
This sequence comes from Eriocheir sinensis, assembly GCF_024679095.1. Lineage (NCBI taxonomy): Eukaryota > Metazoa > Arthropoda > Malacostraca > Decapoda > Varunidae > Eriocheir > Eriocheir sinensis. The sequence goes on from NW_026111910.1 coordinate 14,203, forward strand.
AGGAGACACACACACACACACACACACACACACACACACACACACACACACACACACACACACACACGCAGAGGCATGCATAACGGCACTCAAATAAGACAACTGAGTATCGAGTAACTTAAAACAAATGTTATACAAACAGATGAGCCTCAAAAAGGTCAGTCTGGCCAAAAACAAACCCATTCCTTTCGTTGCTTCACGGGGCGACCGAAGTGTTGTTATTCAAACACATCGTGCAAAAGTCGAGGCCATATCCGCCGTAGAGAAAGTAGGAAGGAAAACTTGCAAACTCACATTACCCATCACATCCCCGGGACTGCCCAACCAGGAAATTATTCAGTTGAAGATGCATGACGAGAGGCTCACGTTGGCCATGACGTCAGTGACTGATGTGCTCGTAAAATATTGATGGAATTAATGGCGTTTATATTTATGTTAGAACACCGGACGTACGGACGTATCCATTACTATTATTGAGTCATCTCCCCTCACCTTCCCTCCCTTTCTCTCCTGCTCCCACGCGTGTACCGGATTTTTTTTTTTTTTTTTTCCTCGAAGCGACGCGGGAAATTTGAGTGCAATGACCTGGCTATGTTTGGGGAGGGGAGTGACGGATGTTTGATGACTTGGGAATGAACTGACGGGTGAAGTACCGGGGAAGGAACGCGATCAAGAGGAAAAGAATGTTTAGCAGTACATGAATAGGCGCACCTGACATTACCAAATGTGGGGTACAAACTTGGCGGAGGGACTGTTTTTTGGGCGCCACTAAAGGTAATGGCTAAAGAGTAGCTTAGCCGGATATTTTGTTTTTATTTATTAATGATCCACGAGACATCCTAGAGGTAAGTCAATGTATGTGCTTATCTTTGTATTCATTCATACACACACTGGTAATATTTCTGTGGAGTCTGATTCACTTATTAGAGTGAAATTCTATTGTGATAAACAGTCACAAATTCGTGTCACTAGTAAAAATGAAACTAGTAATTTAAGTTTTTCCACCATGAAATTTACACAAATAGATAAATATGAAAGCTCACGAAGTCACAATAAGTGACATCACCTGCTTTACGCAGTAAAAGTATGCTATTTTAGGTATCTGACACCCGCTATAACAGGCTGCTGCTGCCTCGGCCACAGATTATTACCAGATTGTCATACTCAGCCGATTATATTTCCCGACTTCCTGCCCAAAAACTGTCTTTTGGGCTCCAAAAACGAAACTTATTTATAGTTATCGTTAAAAGAGTAAGATTCTGATGTTTCTTGGCAATAGTTTGGCGTCATACACCGTTAAATACTATGCTCTGAGTACGACAATCTGGCAACGGTAGCTATACGTATTTTCATATTATTGTTCTGTTTATTGAATGTTGTGTTAAAAAAAAGAATACTCATAATTTTAGCTAGTTTTTGGTTATAAGGATTCTTTGCGAAATACAAGTATAACCTTACCTTCTTTAACTTAGGAAACGTCCTGAATCCTGGATCGGCTATGGTATTGTTAGGTGCGCCCGAAATGTAATGAAGCAAACTTTAGTATCATAAAAAAAAATGGTAAACAATAAACGTAAAATCATTCAGGTAAAACAGACTGACCTTAAATATAAACGGAAGTGCAAAAGTAACGTGACGGACCTACTTGTGACTGTGGTGTTGTATTGTATTTCACACACACACACACACTACACAACCTACACACATGGACAACACAAAACATGGTCACCATCAACGACACCAAAACTACACTCCTACACATCAACACCTCCTCTGCCCCTGTTGCCCCCCCTGTGGTGTCCATCAACGACACTCCCCTCCGGGTAGTTACATCAGCAAAACTACTTGGAGTCACCCTGGACAACAAACTCACATGGAAGGAGCACGTCTCCCAGCTCACCAGATCTGCCACCTATAAACTGTACCTGCTGAGGAGACTCAAAACGCTGGGGGCCCCTGAGTGTGCGCTGGCGAGCGTGTACTCCTCGTTCATCCTCCCCAAACTGACATACGCGTCCCCAGCGTGGTCTTCCTCCATCAACATCACGCAGCGCCGCCAACTTGAACGCGTCCAGAAGCGAGCCTGCAAAATCATCCTGGGCCCTCACTACACCAGCTATCAGGACGCCCTCGACTCCCTCCATCTCACCAGCCTACAACACCGTCACGAGACCCTACTACACCGGTTCGCAACCAAGCTTCTCAACCAGCCCAGACACAGACACATCCTCCCACCCGCAGTGAACCGCCCTCAGCAATCAGTGCGACACCACAACATTATTGCCCCGATACGGGCACGGACTGACCGCTATAAGAACAGCGCAGTGCCCGTGATGGTCAAATATATCAACAATGCAAACTAAGAGCAGCACAATTTGTATGTTTTGTAAATATTTTTCATTAGGACTTATTGTTGTTGTTATTATGATTATTATTATTATTATTATGATTACTATTATTATTATCATTATTATTATCGTGATTATTATTATTATCTTTACTATGATTATTGCTATTATTGTTATTTCTATTTTCCTTTTTATTTTCGATCATACTACTTTGTTCATTTGTCTCATTCATTTCATTTCATCTTCCATTGATGTATATTTTCAGCTCTAGGGCTGCCTGATACTTCATGAAATAAACCGTTTATTATTATTATTATTATTATTATACACACACACACGCGCGCGCGCGCATTAAAGGGAGCAATGGACAATAAAATAGAATTACTCCAATTAATGGCGTCCTTGGTGAAAGTTCGGTGGTGAATTAAGTATTATGGAAGCCTTCCACCTCCTCCAAGGCCATGAGCTCCCCCCCCACACACACTCTCTCTCTCTCTCTCTCTCTCTCTCTCTCTCTCTCTCTCTCTCTCTCTCTCTCTCTCTCTCTCTCTCTCTCTCTCTCTCTCTCTCTCTCTCTCATTTAGTCCTAATGAAGCTGGAAAGAATTGAGACCTTGAACTCGTCAATTTTTAAGTGCTGATTTAAGCCTCGGCTTCATCTGGCATGCAGATCCCCGCTCATTCCTGTAAAGATATTTCCCTCGTCATTTCTTTTCTGCATCCTTTTCCCCGACTATAAGGCTTTGGCATCATAAGTCCCATCGTTTAGAGCACAAAGTCGTTCCATAAGTGATAATCAGTTAACTTTTCACAGGCTCGCCGGCCCTTCCACTCCCTCTCAACATCGTTGCCTTCTAAAGAGCCACTCCCGCTGAACACCAATAATACAGGTGCCGGCGAGTGCTTTAGCAACGAAAGCCTCATTCTTTAGATCTCTTAAGGTCATTCGAAAAGTGTTAAGCAATAAACTATTATAGTCATTGGCTCACCGGCCCTTCCATCGCCTCTTACCATCGGTCCCTTCTAAAGAGCCACTCCCGCTGAACGACAACTAGGCAACTTCCAGCGAAGACCAGTGATGGAGTACTCGGGCGAGGCTCTCCTTTGTGTGCACCAGGACTCCGAGGACCGGCGGAGCTGGGGCAAGGCTGGGTCATTTATTGTTTTCCAGCGACCCTTGACCTTTGACCGATTGCTTGGCCCGTCTTCATTTTATCTGCTGCTCCACATAGTTGTCTTTTCATTGGAGTCTCCACTTCCCCCAGCTCCCCCCCTGTCACGTCCCCCCGGGTCATGCTCGTCACTATGTAACACTGTGTCGCCGTCTTGTCTAGCGGGGCGGTGGTTTGGGGAAATGTATGAAGTTGTAAATTAGTCATATAAGCCATTAAAATTTACCTCATTAAAACGTTATATTTAAGTGTTAAGTTATTTGATGACAAGTCCATGTGCGCAAATAGTTGGTAAACAGTGTTGTCAACTGCATAATGGTTAATATCACCTTTCAGACGGTGCCACGGCACATCTTGCTGCAGTTGGCAACTCCATGAAAGGGCAGCGGAGTATAAATAGAGCTGGCGCGTGCCGGGAGCCAGAGCAGCACTGTGTCGCTTGAGGTGTGTGACGCTCTTCACCGGGGCAGGTGGAGCAGTGCATACTCTCCTCTGGGCAGCTTCCGATAGCTGCAGCTGAGTGACAAGCTGTAACACTGAACGCTACAACGTATTCACATCCACCACCACCTGTCTTTGGGTTTTAATTTGACATTGTGTTAAGTTCAAGTTTGTGAATGTTCCAACATTACAACCTACAAGGAAACTAAAAGAGAAAGATAAAGACTAGCTACAGTCCCGCACACCTGTATCACCTGACCACACCACCGCCACTACCACCACCACGACCTCCCCGAGTTTCCCAGGCCTAGCTGACGACGTGGAACAATTGCAGCGCTGATGGTTGTGTCTCAAGTCAAGATGAGGTACGAAGACCCCTTTGACGTGGACGCCTTCATCAACAGTCTACTTTTTCTCAAGAAGTACCCCGGCAAAAATGTAAGTACCGCTCTCCTTACTAATGCATGCCTGCACCCTCTACTCAGAAAAATTGGCCCTCTTTTTTTAAATCTTATTGCCCCCACTCCCTGTTCCGACCAATCCCTCCTCTTCCACTGTGTGTAGATAATGAGTTGTGCCAAAGTACACAGATAATGCACGAGCTGTGCCAACCTAAGCCTCCCCCTCCTCCTTCCCTAGGCGCTCCCCCTGCGCTAGGGAACTCAGCAATTCATTCTCTCTCTCTCTCTCTCTCTCTCTCTCTCTCTCTCTCTCTCTCTCTCTCTCTCTCTCTCTCTCTCTCTCTCTCTCTCTCTCTCTCTCTCTCTCTCTCTGATGTATTTCAACTAACACCATCTCATCAATATCTCTCTCGGATGTATTTCAACTAACACCATCTCATCAGTATTTGTGTTTTCATAAAAGTAGATCCCGACCTTTACATTCTAACAACATTACGGAGTTGACAGTCTGCACGCCGCCGCCTACGTGAAAAGGCTGGAAAAAGAATATTGAGGGATCGAGCTTACGTCAATGTGTGTGTGTATGTGTGTGTGTGTATTTGCGTTCGTGCCTATATGCATGTGGGAGCATCCATGCCTTGTAGGGAATATCCATCGGCAATCCTAATGGGGGCTACATACTTATCAGTCATCAAGGGTGAGGAGAAAGGAGGGTGAGATGGTGTGTGTGTGTGTGTGTGTGTGTGTGTGTGTGTGTGTGTGTGTGTGTCGAGAGAGAGAGAGAGTACGTGGAATTTCAAAGGTAGGCAGTATGTGCCAGTGAGTGGGTGTGTGCCAGCCTTAATGACTAGATGAGAGAGAGAGAGAGAGAGAGAGAGAGAGAGAGAGAGAGAGAGTGTGTTCCATGTCTGAGGTTTGAGATCGGACGTGTTTCGGGCGCCTTGGCTAAAAACGACTAAAAACGTGAGATGCTGGCTCATCTAGACCAGACTAGGCCAGAGCAATACTGAGCAAGTTTAAGCAAGATAGTTGGGTAAAGCAAGGTAGGGTGGGCCAAAGTAGGGGAGGTGAAGGGGCTGTTATAGTAATGGTAGCGGTGGTGGTGATGGTGGTGGTGTGGTAAGGGAGGTGATTTTACATGGTTTGAAAGATCCGGCCGAACTAGATTTGGTTGGAACAGGGCATGACGGGGCAGGGCAGTGGAGGAAGTCAGTCACATTAATGGTGGTGTCGGAGCGTGACTACAGAACAGTCCCTGCCTCCCTCGTGCCCCCGCAGCCTCCGCCAACCACCCGCAGCAGATCAATGTGCGCAGCGGTGGCCAGCTACTAAACCCGCCGCGTCCTCCTCCTCCACCAGCGTTCCTCCACCCCACTCTCTCCTCCTCCCTCCTCTCTTGCTACTGTTCCAGTGGTAACAGGCAATAAAGCAGTCCTAGCCACTGTCCACCCCTCCCCCACATCACCGGCTCCCTCCTCCCCCATCGTTACCACCTTTATCACTATACTTTTACGAGTCTCAACAAGTGCTGCCATCCTCATCACCATTACCTCGACCACTGCTGCCACAGGGATGGTTTTGGCGCTGCTACCATCGTTATCCCCATCACCTGCCCCGTCGCCACCACCCCCGGCACTTCCTTCCCACTATATCGCTTACATCATTAGAACCATTGCCACTGTAGCTGCTTTCACCGCTGGGACAATAATAATCACCATATCCACCTCCAGCATTACGCTCATCACCATTACCACCACTCGTACCACGGCTTTCACCACCAGCATCACCATCACAGTCACCACCATCACCTCAGCTCACCCTGCCGCAGTCCCTAAAGTCATGTCCTCCTTCTCCCTCCTTTTTTTAATTGCTTTTCTTCCTTTTTCCCTCCCTTTCCTTCTTACCTTTCTTTCCTTCCTCCCTTTCTTTCTTTCCTTCCTCCCTTTCTTTCTTTCCTTCCTCCCTTTCTTTCCTTCCTTCCTCCCTTTCTTTCCTTCCTTCCTTCCCTTCTTTCCTTCTTCCTTTATTTCCTCCCTTCCTTCTATCTTTCCTTCCTCCTTTCTTTCCTTCCTTCATCCCATTCTTTTTCTCCTTCCTTTCTTCCTTCCTCTCCATCCTTCCTTCTTTCTTTCCTTCCTTCCTTCTTTCTTTCTTTCTTTCCTTCCCTTCTTCCTCCCATTCATTCCTTCGTCCCTCCCTCCCTCCTTTCCTTCCTTCTTACCTCCCTCCTTTCCTTCCTTCTTACCTCCCTCCTTTCCTTCCTTCTTACCTCCCTCCTTTCCTTCCTTCTTTCCTCCCTTCCATCCCTCCTTCCTTCCCATTTCCTTCCTTCCTCCCTCCCTTTCTTTCCTTCCTTCCTTCCTTTCTTCCGACCTTCCCTCCTCGTCGTCATTGTTCTTACCTTCATCATTGCCCCTTTTATTCACCGCACTAACACAATTCTACACACGCGCCAGGCACACACTCGAACCGCCCCTTCCCTCATCACCGTCCAACCCTGCACCCATTTAATATCCATCTAATATCTTACCCATTAACCAACACCACCACCACCACCACCAGAACAACAATAATAATAACACTAACAACACTCAAGCCTCCCCAGGTGTTTATTGGTCACCATCACATCACCACCGTCACCACTTCCTTTATGATGCCACCATTCCTTCCCTGACAACCACCACCATCATTACCACCTTCCTCCCCACATCCACCACCACCACATCACCGCTTTCCGTTACCCGTTACCACCCGCTGGGCCTGATCAGAACCATCACCGCCAGCAGCATCACCACCACCACCACAATCACCGCCATAATCACCATCAGTAGCAGCAAGAGTATCCGCGCTATAATATAGTCCGTAATACAGAAAGTTTTATTTGTATTGCTTTATCATTGTTTTTCATGATTGTTAATATATTCAGTGAGGATTTTTTATTATTATTATTATTATTATTATTATTATTATTATTATTATTATTATTATTATTATTACTTCTATTGATGGTGACGAGGTTGTTCAAATAGGTTATTCACAGCCATTTAATTTACCATTTACTGAGTTATTTACGTCTACTGCGCCTAGATTAAGAAAAGTTACTGCAAGGCGAAAGTAAGGACTTTAGAATTAGAGATGACTGCAGGTTCTGCAGCAAAATGAGAATCATAAACAAAAGCATACCCGTCATTTGTAAATATTATTGAAAAAACCCGGATCATGTCTTCCTTAGGAATGTAACGAAATTAATACCAAAAAGAAATTGAGAGAAAGAAGAAAAATTCTGCAGCCGCAGTTTCAATGCAGCAGCAGCAGCAGCCAACAAGATAAAAAAAATGCGGAAATGAGACGAGACTTTCACTTAACACCCTCGCGCGGCGCTCCACCTTCCTTCCCTGGCAGGCCAGCGCCTTAAAGCGGAAGGCGAGACAAGCGGAGGGTGTACTGGGGCATGTAAGCGTTCCTCGTCCTGACTTTAGTGCAGGCGAGACGTAATGAGAGCGGGAGGTGGAAAGAGGGAGGGAGGAGAGGGATGGTCCAAGGTAGCTATGTGGAGATGGACAAGGAGGCAGGAGGGGAAAGAGGGGGAGAAGAGAGAAAGGACACGGTCGTATGTGAAGAGGGAGAGGAGAAAGGAATATGGATTGAGGGACCGAGGGAGGGGAGGAGGAAGAGAAGACCAGCTCGTAGTTGTGGAAGGATTCTACAGGAAGAGGCGGGGGGGAGGGGGGAGACTAGTTATGTGGGACCGCGGAAAGGAGAGGCGAACAGAAAATGCGTCCACGGCACTAAAGAGACTGAAGTGGCTCTATAGGTGTGTGTGGGTTGAGAGAGAGAGAGAGAGAGAGAGAGAGAGAGAGAGAGAGAGAGAGAATGACAAACCGATCAACTAATAAGGGCAAACACGAACAGAAGACAAACAAGGGCAGACAAAAAAATGTAAACTAAACTAGTGAAAGAGGTTAATGTTTTCGTAGAGTGATACAGAAACGGAAACTAAAACTTGGATGAAAAGAAAAAAAACGCCTCTGCACTAACAATAGCAGCATAAAAATTCACCTTTTAATTTTCCATCTGGGAGTTGCACGCCCCACCGACCCGCTCTCCTGACCTTGCGCCAGGTATTGTTCACTGCAGCAGATGACTTATTCATAGAAATTCTATTGAATGTCCTCACCCACGTAATCTCGATCACCAGGACCATTTTCGGAGAGAGGATGTGGTCTCGGTGCAGCGTGCCGTCACGATCGCCTTGAACGTCTTATCGTGGATCGTCTTTCGGGTGTCCCAGTAATTCACGTCCCCCCCCCCTGTTTGGCCCGCCGCCTCGCTGGGGCCTGCTGAAGACAGACCGTCGCCACCCGGGTACGAACGTCGGCTTATGAACATGAGTATGGATGTTCTTTTTTGTCTGTTCGTGGATTCATCGGCTCCTCAGGGGCGCAGCGGAGCCAACTTCCTCAATGTCGAAGAAAAATGATGCCGCTCAAGAGCATTGTTTCGAGAGGCGTCCAACGACGGCGCTTCCTGGTGCCTCGAGGGCCCAGAGTGGCGGGCGGCCCCTGCTGACACGTGCCGCGCCGAGGAAATTATCGGAGAAATTGAAAGAAATATCAACCTTAAAATAAGGTGTTGTGAAGACTTCCGAGAATTCCTGGCTAAGCGCCCATTGGTCGTTGGAGGGTTAAATGATGGGGATCCTTGCGGCCAGGCCCTGAGCCTTGGGACTGTCGCCGTCATGTTATATAATAACGGTGACAATAACAAAGTCGGGGGTGGACCACTTCCCTATTACCCTTAATATAATAAATGGCCCCTTCACTTACCCAGTCACCTCGAACTCGTATAAGAGCTTATTACACTCTCACCGTTACCCCCGTTCATCTCCGATCTGCATTCAGACCCCGCGGACCGCAGGACTCGCGGTTATCCATGCCAGTAATCATAGTTTTCTCCTACAGTGGTAGGTTATGACATCACGCCATTGTCGCTCCGTTATGGCAAGCCTGTTGTTGTGCACGTTGACTTTTCGGATGTGCGCCTACACCTTAACTCCGGCCAACATGCATCGCTCAGCAGGAGAGGAGGGAGGTTGAATGCAGGTGAGTGAAGCGGCCTCGACCCACTTCACTCACTCTCTGCACTTGATACTAGTGAAGGCGTGAACAAATAATATGCTAGAAGATAAGGAAAGAAATACCACACACACTCCAGCGTCACCAGTCTCGCTCAGTGGCAGGAACCTTCCAATATATACTCCCGGGAACTGCGTCGTGGGTCAGTTATAGGAAACCCTCTACGGCCCCTTCGACTGAGTCAGGACTCAGGTGGAGCCCTCAGCACCCCCACCCCTCCCCTCTCATCACCTCCATCACCATCATCTGTCCCCTTGTGACCGTCATTGAGTGAGTAGCGCCTTTGTGTTTCAATTGCCCAGTCGTGTTTTGTTTGCTTGCCCGTAGTTACCTTACAGCCGGGAAGAGTGGCGTCGTCCAAGTCCTTGAGGCTGCGTTGCTTCGAATCGCACGTTCAGGAGTGTGTTTACCAATGTTAATATAACGATTACTCTATAGACATTGGTGTTTACGACGGGTCCCCTGCACTTGTTTAGCGAGATTAACGAATGCCCGCTTTCGGAATAACAAGTATACAAGGAACTGTATAAACCTGAGATGAATCTAAATATAAAGTGTTTGGGTGTTATTCAGTTGCTCGTAGAATAAACTGATTAAAAAATCTTGGGTTTGGTGACTTGGGACGGAGGATAAAAGTTAAACCTTCATGAATAAACACACGTTCACGTAACTTCGAGTGCACACTGAACACAGTTGTAAACCCGCTCTTACCATTTAATATATTCAGTATTAAGGCGAACAACCAAAAGTAAAGCTCCTCCACCATAGCCACTGATGGAGTGGGGCGGTCTCCCCCACTTGGCTTCCTCCTGAGGTCATGTGCCCTCAGCAGGAAGGGAAGGACAACCTACTCCATCAGCCGCCATCCTGTATAGGTACTGGTGAGCGGCGCGCACTGCACACAAGTCACTCCATTGCCACAACGAGGAACATTTCTGGTGGCGATGGAGACTCGTGATGCATCTTATCAATGAGAAAAATGTCTGGAACGTTACATAACTCACAGCATCAGCCGTGAAATACAAAAGTGCATGCCCACCAAAACACAGCAACACCCTCACGTACATCATGGATTTTTCTATCTCGCCGAAAATCATGAGAGCTGAGTGTATAAAGAAGCAAGAGTAGGAAAGGCGGAGAGCTCTCATTGCAAGACTCTCTGGGACAAGCATTGGGATGTCGTTCACGTGGCAGGAAGGTGCTGCTGACGTCATGCCGAGAATAATTTTGAAGCTAATCAATATGCGGCTGTGGGTCGTGAAGGAGCCGCGGGAGGACGACGGCACGGAGACACGATCAATTTTTCGGCAGCGGGACCGAGTCGTTGGGAGGAGGCGGTGCACCGGGCGGCCTGAGAGGGACGAGGAGGCGAGTGGGATGTGTGGCGGTCCAGGGTGGAGAGACAAGTCTACCGTAAAGGGATTCTGTGCATAGGTCAGAGAGAGCAAGAGAAAGACGAGGAGAGAGAGAGAGAGAGAGAGAGAGAGAGAGAGAGAGAAAAAAAAAACGAGTACATTTACGTAAGGGAGACTTTGTAACATATAGGGAATATACAAATATAATACTAGCCAGCATGATGACAATAACAATGATTTTTTAAAGGTGAATGAAGTCACTTAATATCCTGCGGCCTTCGAAACTCCAAAACGGACTCGGACAACATCCATCTACAGGCAGCAGATCAGTTTCTCCAATTTCAATGCGGGGAACGTGACTGTCTTTAGGTTGCCACTATTGTATTGATGGTGCTGTTATGGTGTATATAGTGATGGTGTATTGTGTCGGTCCCTGAGACATGCCCGGCCGTCAGGTCTGGTTCATTGCGATTCATAACGCCTTCTATGGCCATGCAGGGCAGCATATGTATACTGCTGCCTGTCTAGCTCTTCCTGGCATCTGTCCTCGAGCACCTGTGTGTGTAGCCTTACGTAAGATGCGAAGGTCTAGGGAGAGGCTGGTGTCCCCCTGAGACTGGAGTGGTTGACGCAGTTGTAGGTTCTTAATAAAAGGCAGCCAACCAAAGCTTAACACGTCCCAGGCGCTAAGTACTAACATACGTGCTTTTTTTCTTCCTTTTCCTCTTTACTCATTTTCGCTTCAATGACGGGCAGTTCAGACTATACCGAAAGCCTAACGTAAGTACTTATCGAGTTTCACCAGGTATGGGCAGCTCTACTTTACAGTTAAGGCCACATCCTGCCGTCACGTGCCAGCCTTTGGTGGAATGTTAAGTGCATCTCTCAAAGTGTTCGACTGCTGCGTAGTAAAACTCGAACACTTTTAAGGAACTCATGGAAGGCCGAAACCATGAAGAATTAGCCAAAAGTAAGCCAATAACTACTTCCTTTACTGTTGGGATGGAGGGCGCATGACGTGTATGCCCTTCCCAGACACCGCGGCTCCAGTACACTACAGGCCCACCAGGGCGGCGGCCACTTCGGTCACCGCCCGAGGCGAGGGCTATTGTGGCACGGCAGCCGCAGCTCACAAGAGTCCTTGAAGCCGTTCTCAGGGCTACTGCCGCTGGTCAGGAACGCCTTAATAATTTAGAACAACAGTGGCAGAAACCATGGATGCTAAAAAGTGTGAAGGTGGTGTAAGAAAAGGAACACAAATATAACAAGCTTAGAAACTTCGTTGATGTAATACTGACCTCGAAAGTGATATATTTTTTTCATTTTTATTTTTTTCCCAGCTCAGGCTGCCAGTATTCATGGCAAGTCAACGACGTAACAGCGAATATGAGCTGTGGAGTCTCCGCTAGCATGTGTACAGTAATGGAGGTAACAATGATGAAAATAACAAATAGCTAATGATGATGATGATGATAACAACAATAACAGAAGCAGCAGCAGCAGTATCGCGACAGATACACGCCAAGAATTTAAATGGAAGGACGAGTAGTTGTTATCAAACAGGGACTGTCTGACACCCCAGTCGCCACCCATCTACAGACGCATTATTACTTCTCGTCTTGCTCTCCCTCGCCGCATTGCCAACAGGCCCCCGCTCCGCATCCTCCCTCCAGTCTTAGCTATAGCTATAGCCGTTAATTTGTAAGTAAAGACCAAAACAGAATAATACATATGGTTCGAAAATTATTAGAAAGAGAAAGTCGTGTTCCGAGCATAAGCCTAATCACTTTTGTGTTGTTCGTCGTGTTAAGTCGTACGTTTTTTTTCACAGCTCGACGAAAAAAAAACTCCCGCAACCTCTCGCCCTACACCGTCGGGGCTTAGCGGTTCTCTTTGGGGACGGCCTAAGGTTGACGATCCATTAAAGGACAGAAGGCAAGGCAGGGGCATAAGGTTCTCTCAACGGGCTGGAGGTGCGAGATGCCTCCTTGAATCACAACCGAGACACTAACCAGCCTGAACCAGTCCGTACGCCTGAGGTCTGTCACCCAAGGCACACCACACCCCCTGCACTCACCCAGCAGGAGGCGGCGGTTCTGATCAGCATCACGGTCACCTCCCCTGTATATAACATGACTTACGCTCAAAAAAAAAAAAAAAAAAAACTAATCCTGTAAGCATGGAGTACGAGAGCTCCTTGCGTCTCATTTCTGCAAACAAATACTCGAAAAAGCGAAGCATTCCCGAAAAGGTAAAATGACTAAAGTGGAAAGGCCTCGCGTGGGGCAGGTGCGTGTAGCGGCAGGGGCGTGGTCCGGCAGGGCAGGGGAACACTGTTCACTGAAATTACAGGTGACTGACCGTGGCCACGCCGGGAACACAGACTTGAAAGATGGCATAATTTTCGCGTCATGTGTTGTTGCTTCAGCCTTTCCCCACCCCTTAAAGAAACACACACACACACACACACACACACACACACACGAACAGGAAGATCACAGCGCTTCCGAAGAAATTTTTCATATGTGAGCTTTCCAAGACCCAACACCACCTTGACAACACACCTGGAAATGGGAGGGGGAAGATATCTATACTTGCCTGAGGGAACGGAGAGAGAGAGAGAGAGAGAGAGAGAGAGAGAGAGAGAGAGAGAGAGAGAGAGAGAGAGAGAGAGAGAGAGAGAGTTGGATGGGACTGGACGAAAAGGGGTGAGATGAAAAGGAAATGGAGCCCAGTAAGGGAGTGGGGAGCAAAGAGGCTGAGAATGGGGATACTGTAGCTAAAACGAAGGAACGCTGAAGTGCACCTTGGGAACGCGCCAGGTGACCCGACCCTCCTACACGCACGGGACAAAAAGAGAAGACCTGGAGTGGCTTGGTGCCCGAGAGCAGAGAAAACCGGAGATAGAAGGGAACGCAGAAAAGACGGCGGGGAGGGCTGGAGAGCAGGAGGAAGCTGGGAAAAAGAAACTCAGAGGATCGAGCATGATGGAGAGAAAATTGAGTTACGAGAGTGAGGATTGATGGCAGCGGGGAGAAGAGATACGGAAAAGAGGAAAATGGATAGAAATGAAGGAGGGAATCAAGAAGAATGAAAGATGAGAGGAATGTAGACGCGAGAGAAAACAAGGGAACGATAGCAGCAAAGAAGAAAGGAAAAGATGGATGAGGGAAAGAAAGAAAGGTTAAAGAGAAAATGTCAGGTTGGTGGAGGAGAGGAAAGATGAGAGGAACGGAGGAGAGAATGAGGGAGGAGGGCGGCGGAGAGTATGGACTAAAGATGCAGTAAAGATAATCACGCGCTGTAGGAGAGAGAGAGAGAGAGAAGGGGGGGGGGGGAAATATGCCGTGAGCAGGAGGGTCCCTGGCGGTGTTAATCCACATGCATACCCAACTCTCTCTCTCTCTCTCTCTCTCTCTCTCTCTCTCTCTCTCTCTCTCTCTCTCTCTCTCTCTCTCTCTCTCTTTTTCCTTTCCCTTCTGCACTCTTTGTCGCCCACCGCCGCTGCCGTTGCCCCCTCCGTCATTCCGAGCCTTTACCCCGCCCGTCCTTTCCACCCTCTGGCAAGCTTTCAACTCGTAAAGTCTGCAGCCGCCGGAAAGTCAGCGAAGAAATTGGGAATGAAACAGATTTCTTGCGACGGTGTATATTTCATAGCTTGAGGGACTCCGCCAAACGAAAAAGGAACAGCTGGTATTGGGGATGACTGAGTGGTGAGGAGGAAGGGAGAGAGAGGTGTAGGAACAGGAAGTAAAGGGGAGAGAAAGACTGATGGTGATGTGTGGCAAGGAATTATTATACTCTCATCTCTTGGGAAGACTTTGGTGGGCCGCTGCCATGTCTAAGTTGGCTTACTATAAATCACCTTAAGTCTAGAGATGCTGCCGGAGAAAGTTTCTCTCTCTCTCTCTCTCTCTCTCTCTCTCTCTCTCTCTCTCTCTCTCTCTCTCTCTCTCTCTCTCTCCACACATACACACACTCGCGTTCTGAATAGAGGGACACACCCAACGTTCCTCAACTCCCTCTTCTTTTCTCGGAAGGACCTCTCTAGTAGCATACTTTTTTAAGAGAGAGAGAGAGAGAGAGAGGGGGGGGGGGGGGGATGAAGCAGTGTCTGTGAAATCTAGCAACGAAATATAATAATAACAAAATACAAGCATCATTACATCAGCATATAAAAGCCTGCAAACTTTCCTTCCCTTTTCATCTTCCCGGGATTAAGTTTTGTCATGAAATTTTTATAGTTTTCATGGCCCAGATCTAATTACCTTCCTCCACGTAAGGTCATCTGTTAAGTCACACCTTCGCACGCTGAAGTCTGGTTTGACGCGTTTCATGAGTCATGTGATTGCTGCGGGGCTGTGCCGCACGGGAAAGGGAGGCATGGCGCGGCATAGTGCATAATAACAGTGTGTGTGTGTGTGTGTGTAGTAGTAGTAGCCATTAGGAAGGCGACACACACACACACACACACTGTTTTCATGCACCATCCCGACCAAACACCTTGCTGCATTTTAAATATCTATGTTTCGTAAGGTTTCCAACTGCAGCATCCGATACTTCTGTCAATCATTGTCATTCCCTCACACCCCTGTGGTGGGCACGACAGCCTGGCTTCCTGGGCCTCGGGAAATGTGATACAGTAACACACCTTGATCGGAGTGCAAAGCATTACGTGGACGTGCCACTTAACTAAAACATACAGGGGAGAAGGAAACATTTGTTCACAGTCCTACATCGGAAATGTTGTTTCCTGTATTTTTCGACGTCGTTATTGCTCCGTTTATGGTGTTGCATATTCTAGTCGAGTTCTAAGCTGCGAAGATAACCTCTTAACATGTCTCTATGGTAATCAGATGACTCCGAATGACAGTCTCCCGTGCTACTCCACCTACTCCTCACTCGCTCCTCTTCCTCTACTCCCCACCTTCCTCCAC
The DNA here is from genome assembly GCF_024679095.1 of Eriocheir sinensis. Taxonomy (NCBI): domain Eukaryota; kingdom Metazoa; phylum Arthropoda; class Malacostraca; order Decapoda; family Varunidae; genus Eriocheir; species Eriocheir sinensis. Next base: position 29,991 of record NW_026111910.1, read on the forward strand.
CTCCCCCACTCTGATGACAACACCTGGAGCTTTTTTGGAGCACCTGTCTTTACCAAATCCTTGGAAGCCTCTTGGCTGGCCCTGAGTACTTAACAGCAGCCAGCAGGAGAAAGGAGGGCAGCGAGCGGCTGTGTATTTTTAGTTATGCTATATTTTTGCCTTGCCACATATAGCACCAGATCAATCGATGACTCGTTGTGTGTTTGTGTTGTTCTCCAAGCCACGGAGAAAACAATGTTATGCAATTACAATAATTCCTCACACGTCTTGTTTGCTCTTTTGCTCACCTCAACGACGCTAAAAATATACATGCACGACGAGCTTAAAATGGAAAGAAAACAACGCATCAGTATTCCCAAGCTCCGTGCGGGTGTCGTCCACGTCTTGTTGTTTTGTGTGGCGGCCATGAACCTCTGACTCTCTCCACAGTGTCCGTAAATTTGACTGATTCGTATAATGTGTTCTTTATGGGACTATATTTCTTATCATGTGTGACTTACATACTGATAAATGTTTCAACTTGAGGCATTGCCTCCTTTCAGCCCCCTTAACCATAATCTTGCCTCACCCCAGATACGAATGGAAGAGTCCAAGATCCGCGCGTTGGTGGCAGCGGCACGCCAGGTCCTCCTGGAGCAGCCCACCCTCGTCGAGCTGGAGGCACCAGTCAACATTATCGGGGACATTCACGGACAGTTTAACGATCTACTGCGGCACTTCGACAAGCTTGGCTATCCGCCGGACCAAAACTACCTCTTTCTTGGCGACTATGTTGACCGGTGAGTGGCGGCCCAGCGCAGTGTATTATTGTAATGTATGTACAGTGGAATCTATATGGTGTATTTGCAACGCCCATTTAATATATTCCTTTTGCCCACCAGAGGCAAGCAGTCCCTGGAGACCATTTGCCTGGTTCTCGCCTACAAAGTGAAGTACCCAAATAACTTCTTCCTACTCAGAGGCAACCACGAGTGTGCGTCCATCAATAGGTAATGTTTCTTCCTGCTCTTGAGTTAGGCCAAGTGTTTGGTATGGGATCTGCTGTTACAATGAAATAGTAGTAATAGTAGTAGCAGCAGCAGTAGTAGTAGTGGTAGTAACGCTTATTTCCGTTCTCTTCAGAATATATGGGTTTTATGACGAGTGCAAGAGGAGATACAACGTTAAGCTGTGGAAGACTTTCACAGACCTCTTCAACTGCTTGCCCCTCGGTAAGTGTTATGCATGTGACTGTCGCTGTGGAGACATATTTGTACTACTAATTAATCTGTATATTTTCAGAACTTAATTTTTTACTCTAAACATCAATAATTTAGCTGTGTAATACAGGTACAGGGTGCAATAAAGTAGTTAAATAATAGTAGTGTTTTGTTTTGTTTTTTCACAGCTGCGCTCATCGAGGGCACCATCCTATGTATGCACGGCGGCCTGTCGCCGGACCTTCACAATCTTGAGCAGGTAAACAACTTCCCCACCCCTTGCCCCTCTCTCTTCCCCCACTACCCAACCCTCTAAACTATTTACACGTGTATACTCTCACTGCGCAACTAGCTGCTTTTTTTTTTTTATCTTGACACCGAGTCAAAACAAATATGCTAGTCACTTTTTACCAGTGCCAATATCTGCTTTTATTGCAGTAATTCAATATATAATATACCCTTGAGATACATCTAGGTTAACCATGCCACCTATTGACATAGACTGTTGACTCATCTTCAATTACCTTCCCCCCCCCCCCCCCAGCTGAGGTCGATCGAGAGACCACTCAACGTGCCTGATTCCGGTCTCATATGCGACATACTTTGGGCGGATCCAGAGGAGGTAAGACAAGAGGACCAATTTGTCCCAGACTTATTTAGTAATAAACATTTGAAACATTTAATTATAAGCAGCTTTTCAGGCACATATTGGTTAACTAAGATTGGAACTACAATGTCTTTTTATACATTTATTAACTTGGTGAAAAATTCAATGCATGTGATTGAATATCCCCAGAATTAATGCTCCAGTTAACACCATTCCGTGCTCGTCCTCCCACCCCCTCTCCAACCCCTCGACCCGTGCTCATTAGCCCCGTGTCATTTGCCACAGGAAGTGCGAGGCTGGGCGCCAAATGACCGCGGGGTATCATGGACGTTTGGCGGGGACGTGCTCAGAGCCTTCCTGGAGCACCACAACCTAAGCCTAGTCGTACGCGCCCACCAGGTATGCACCCACTTGTAATAAGTTATTTTCTTGTATATATAAACTAACATTTTCAAATTTGGGCCTAGAATCTAATAGTCCCTAACTTCAGTTTATTTCGTAAACCACTGCAAACGGTGAGGGAAGAGAATATCAGGAAAAAAAGTGTCCAGGAAAACCAGAAAAAAATCTCTCCTTTCCATTCACCCTTTGGTATATCTGGAAGTTAGTATACAGACTCACCTATAGGTCTAATTGCTAATGCATACAGAGTTGTGGAAAGTCATCCACTATGTCCAATATAAAGTAAAAAAAATAATTCTAATGTAACAAATAGATTAAAGCCTCTAAATCTTATTCCAAAGTTTATAATGCATCTTTTCTTCTCAGGTGGTTGAAGACGGTTACCAGTTTTTTGAGAAGCGGTCGCTGGTAACACTGTTTAGCGCTGCCAACTACTGTGGTGAATTTGACAATGCCGGGGCTGTGATGGGCGTCAGCGAAGACCTCACTTGCTGGTTCAACATACTACCGGTGAGTATATATTGAACATCTCGCATGGCTTGTAAGTCATGGCAGACAGTCAGGAATAGTAGTAACCACATTTAGTTTGATATAACGACTACAAAGAGAGAAGCTGCAGTAAATGACCAGCAGATAAAATTCCAAAGCAGTGAATGGATAGTGTTCGACTCGTATGTAAAGACTGAAAAATGACGAACATACAAGAGTGTTTGAGTATTGGAGCACTTGTCTGACTCACTACTAAAGGGAAATGTGTTTAGGGAATTTTACTCATTCTATGCCTTGAGGGTGCATAAACATTCCCAGCTGACATAAAATCTAATACCTATTTCCCTTCCTCAGCCTGACCGCCGCCGCTCCTACATAAAGAAATGAATACAGCTGATCTGACAAGACATAACTTTGTTTGTGGCTGTTGCTTGTCAAGCTGTGCTGGGCAATGTAACAGTCAATGCCTCCACTTGACAACTCCAGTACAACACCTGAGTGGGAAGCTGGAGTTCATTTATCCTCCAGGTGTTGATTGAATGAACATCTGTTGAAGGGTTCTTTCTTACCAACACCCTGAAATTTTGTTACCTTGGCTACATTCTTAGGTATTTTACAGTAGGAATGCAACTCTGGTTTCGGTGGGCATGGTTGTTATGAAGACAGCACATGCCACCGATCTCCTGAGGACTATGCCTATAACAACTACTGGCACAGTTCTATGATTAGCAGTAACATGAAGGGTCTGTATCCTTCATGATATATTAGTTTCAATCCTGGAGGATATCTACATGTGGAGTAAACCAAAGATTTTCTTATAGCTGGTCAGTAATTTAAAAGTCTTAAGGTTTTTTAAACTATTTATATGAACATTCAGGTAGGAGAGAATAAGAAGTGTTCAACCTTTCCAAGAATAGCAAAACATGCTCTAAGGGCCAAGCATAATAGTGAAATTTGAGCTGTGTTGTAGGAGTTCAAATGTTCAACCTTACTAAAGGGCTCCTTGTGTACTTGTACCAATTATTAGTCTAGTTAGTGTTGGTCTCATTCAAAATTACAATTCCCTCAATGATCAAACCAACTCAGTTTGCTCAATTTGTTGTGGTGGGTACTTGTGCATTCTGACCCATGTTTAGTAGGTAACAGTTCACTGACTAAAAGTATCCCTGAATGTGTATGAACCCTTAGGACTGCATAATGTGATGACCTGTATGATGGTAGATAGCATAGATGCCAGTCATTGTCCACTGTGTATTGTATTAAAATCCTAAAACTAGGCAAAAAAAAAATCTTGTGCTAAATCATAAATTAGAAATTGCATTTATGTGGAGGGAATATTGTTAGTATTCAGTAGTAATGAGGGAGGAGTGAAAAGTAACTGAAGGAGCAAAAACGAGGGGATGGGGCTACTGAGACAACACCTTGCATTGACCTCCAGCCCAGTTTCCAAAGCCCCCTAAAGATTCAACAGGCATTGATTAACCCCTTCAACACAAGGACACACATGTGCCCCGTACCATATCCGAGGACGCACATACTGCGTCCTGGCTCGCTTTAGTCAATATACGAGTTATTTTATCTCTATATTTATGCTTACATCTCAAAATTATCAATTAATTTATGTTTCTTTATGAGCACCATTATATATATATATATATATATATATATATATATAATATATATATATATATATATATATATATATATATATATATATATATATATATATATATATATATATATATATATATATATATATATATATATATATATATATATATATAATAATTCTGCATGTTTTCATATATAATACATGATTATATTGAGTTTATGGCTGAAAACTTGTTATATTCAATAGCAACATTTGAAATTTAGAGCGCGGCAATCCCGGATACGGAGCGGGGCGCTGTTTTGGGCCGGCCATAGTGAAGGGGTTAAATAGGCAATGCCCATGTCATATAATGATTCCACTTAAACATACAGCTTGCACACATCAACTTAAGTTCAAGGAAAGTGGCTTTCATAGCCCTTTGAAACCACAGCAGTTAAAACTATTAATGTGCACCTAGCTCAAAGCATTCTTCATACTGCCTTAACTTAGTTGCCTGATGCTAAAACAACTTATTACGTAATAAGTTACGTGATTGTTATCTCTTCCATGGAGCAGTGGGAGTGCAGCTCACCCAGCTGTTCATCCTCCCTTTCAGGCTGGTCAATAGATGAGCACATAGGGAAACACGGGAAAGGTAAACTGTAGCAGTAACGGACTTAACACAAACCCATCTCCCGGGGTAATGGGTTCTTCCTACCACAGGGTCAAAGGGCCAATGTGACAGAGATGAGCATTGCAGTCACACACACCTATAGTATGCATTCAACTTTAATATAATTTTAAAAAACTTAATAAAGGTAATCTTAGTCAAACTCTATATTGACTTACACAGTGAAAATCTCAAAAGATTCTTTTCCATATCTATCTATAATGGGAGCATACACTATAACTGAGCATGGCCTCGAAGCTCATCTCCAGCACACCAGCCCTTGAGCCTGTGGTGGGTAAGAACTCATTACCCTGGGACACTGGACTAGTGTGATATTCTAAAGCTTAATAATATAGTCCTCTAGTTACAATGTATGCTACTATTACTGCTTTCACCAGGCCAATAATGTTAGTAACATACTAGGTCAGGAAAGTGTTAACATTTCAAATATCTTGCCACTGATAGAGCATCTGATTGCTTACACAACTTTCTTGCACCTTATACCTGCCCCCCCTCCCCTGCTGCTGTCCTTATGGTTGACCCATCACCCGCACAACACTGTGCAATGTTGTGCAACAGAGCTAACAAGTTCTGTCATGACAGCAACGTAATGCCCCGATGAGGCATTGCACAGATGATTTATGTGGGTCAGGCAGTCCATGTTTGTAAAACTATGACAACAATATAGTTATGAGTGTGGACAGTGTCACTTCTGTTGCATATTCCTACCTTTTATAAATGTTTCATTCAACAGTGATTGCTGTTTCCAGTAAATGGTCTTCCATAATAGCTGCTGCAGGATTATAGTGACATCTGTTATTGTGGGATGCAAATTTTGTTGGAGTCAGCTGATCAATTATCCAGGTGGGGGGGGGGGGCCCACCACCACCACCAACTGGGAGTTGTGTGGCTAACAAGGGAGCCCAATACACTGTAGCCCACCCACTTGGTTACCTGTGGAGCTCACACTGTAAGCACTGCCCTCACTAGTCACTACTTTACCAATTTAAAGACCTTCAGTCTGCTATACAAGTGTATTGCTAAATCTAGCAGATGCCAGTTAGCTAGCACATGAGCCAAGCAAGGGTGGATTGAGTCTATCCAGTTACCTCCACTGTTTAAAAGTTTAAGCTGTCTCACCTGGTATCTGCAAGATCTAGTGGATATTTGTATAGCAGACTGTAGGCCTACAAACTGGTACAGTAGCAACTGTAGTGTGAGCAATGCTTATAGCGTGAGCTCCACAGGCAACTGATGGAATAGAGTGGGTGGGCTGCGGCGCACTGGGTTCACTTGTTAGCCATACAACTCTCGATGGATGGTGGGGTGAGCCAAACCAGACGGTTGATCAGGTGTATGCAACAAAAATGGCATCCCACAATAACAGCTCCCTCACTTTATTCCTGTAGCAGTTATAGGCAACCATTTACCGGGAACAGAAATTATAGTTGAACGAAATATTTGCAGAAAGTAAGATGAAGCATAGTGACACTGGCCACACTCAACTACATCTTGTATGTTTACAAACAGACACCAACCCCACACAACCCCTCGGCTGGGTGTTACGTTGCCATCTTGACAAAACTTGTTAGCTCCATTGCATAACATTGCATGGCTAATGGGTGAACTGAACACAGGCAACATAAGGGCATGTCACAGGAGCGCTGCTCTTTCATGGCAAGATATTTGATTAATATTTTTTATTTAATGTAAATTTTTATTTACAACCTGCCTGTCAAAACCTAACCCCATCGTAACTAAAGTACTATCTGAAATAAAGTTTGCTTTAGCATCAGGCTGCAAAGTTGTGTTAGTCAGTTAAATGAGCATTGAGAAATAAGCCAAAAATCATAACAATTAGATTTGGGAAAAACACTTCCTACTGGTCAATATGGCTTGACCATTAATACCTTCAGAAACTGTCAAGCTGCAAAGGGATGTAAGCCTGTACTCTGATTCCTGCACCACACTCCCCATTCAGGTACATTGCCCCTAATTACCTCCTTTCTTGGCAAAGAAGCAGAGCACAGCCAAGCATCCCTTAGTAGATACAAGTCAGGAATATGCCACAATCGCTCTGATTTCTTTTGGTATTTTCTATCAGTACGAGCATATTTGGGCATGTAGATTTCCACTCTGGAGATGCTCAGTAGATTCTCAGAGATGCTCATTTTGGTACAGAAATATAAAATTTTCCCCAAACATGTGGTTGTGACACCACCTTTATGGTGGAATCTAGATACAGTTCCAGTACTGGAGGCCCTTGTCAGCCTTTCAGTTAAAAAATACAAGGCCAATAAGAGAGAAGCATTTCAATCATAGGTGAACCATCTTGTCGCATTACAAAATTAAAAGCAATACATTATCACCTATGTCTCAACAAAATTGTAGGGCTTCAAAAATTAGTGGCACAATATCAACATAACTCTACATGCATGATTCAAATACTTAGCTCATTTTCTAAGCCAGAATACATGTGTTACCTGGACAGTCTGCTTACATTCTCAAATAGCTTACTTGACAGTGAAGCCTTTGAAACATTAAAAATGCATTTGAACGTGAAACAAGTCCAAGAGTTTCAAATTCACTTTACTCCCGTCTTAAATACTGCTTCCCTTCTTAAAACAATGTTCGAACTAAGATCTAATATTTAGTTTGCTTGTGAATTGTGATCACTTTCATACTTGACTATACACACCATAGGTCAGCTAAACATTGATCACTTAACATACACCAATTACTTCAAAATTGTGCACAGCCAAAATAGGAACTTAATTGCCATTCTCATTTAGGGAGTGGCAAACTAGCCTTGGTAATCCATGCCTTTAATGCCTCTCCACATGGAAGACAAAAGTGAAGTACAGTCAGTAAAACTAAGTACTCAAACAAAATGCAGATGACATGTTCATAGTATTAGTTAAAATACCAACTTTAGTGCATACTATTCATATATCTATTTTGCTTATATAAAAATGACTGGTAAGTTTTGAAAATGTAGAAGGAAAATGTTCATAAGTAGTTAAGGCTGAAGCTCCCTTATTTTGGGATATGGTGATAACATCAACTCATTTTGTAAGTACAAGAAACTAATTATTTATTCACTGCATAATTTTTTAATGTGCACATTCATTCAAGCTCTGAAGCTAAGTTTCATGATTGTTTTCAGCAAATCATGGTATTGTAAGTCACTAAAATAATAAGAGGCGCATTACTGTGCAGTTTCCAGTTATGTAACTCAAATAAAATGACAAATTTTGTATCAATTGTTTTTCTTACTAGCCATGTTTTTCAGGTTATGGGCTACTCCACCAGTGAGTGCAGCATCCAGATGATCACAGTTTACTTTTCACAGGTCTCCTGAGGTATCATTTATTGAAAATCTCAAAAGGAAGGATGAACAGCTGGGTGGGCTGCACGCTGGCTGCCCAGGCTAGGATTCAAACCCAGGCCCGCAGATTTGTAGCTAGGCACACGAACCACTGCTCTACATCATTAACCTTTATAAACACAACTCCAAAAAATTATTATAAAATATACTATAAAACTATAAAACTCCATGAAGAAATTGGTTCTCAACTAAGGATTGCATTCAGACAGCAAGCCAGGTAATAGAGAAAACAAGTGAGAACAGAAAACCACTTTGTTTGGCATTCATTGACTATGGTAAGGCCTTTGACTGTATGGAAATGAAGCAGCAGTAAGTGCCATTCGTCAACAGGGTATTGTTGAAAAACTGCAAATGAATATGAGAACAGACTAAAGCAGATGACATGATAAGGGCAATTAAAATCAAGAATTGGCAACAATCAGGATTCATATGTGGGAGAGAATACAACAGATGGACAATTAAAATTAATTAAAAAATCAAATAAAAAAATGGCAATGGTCAGGACCTATACAGAAGACGGCTGATGAACCAAAAGACTGGAAAATAACCAATATTAAGAGACCCAAGGGGAGACCACTGACAAATGGCATGAAAATTTAAGGAAAACTAGAGGAACACAACAAACAAATGGAATGGCTTGGGAGAGACCTCCATTCTGCTGTGGCATTCATAAGAGATGGGTTCATTATAACAACAGAGCATCATGCTTTGAGTGATAAGGAACTTTTCACCACTTTAAAACATTTAATTCCAAATACAGTAACTTAACAATAACTTATATAAATATATATACAATATGTACAACATATATATTTGACCACAGCTCAAACAACTTACATTATGACAGCAACCAATTAATGCAGAGGCAATATCCCTACCGAAAATTTTAATTCCAAAATAAATTTAAAGGATTAACAAAACTACCACCTAAGTAGCCTTCAAAAAAGGGAAAACAACAACATTCAGCTTACCGCATCAATAAAGGCATGATATTCCACTTCCACGTCCCTATGATGCACCTGAAAGTAAACTATAGATAAAGGTTAACCAATAAGGTAGGAGTGATGTGCATCAGTGCTTTATCAGTATTTTCATATTGGAAAGCTAACAAACTATTTCCTGCAAAAAAAAATTAAAGCCAGTTAAAAAAAAAATTAAAAATGTGATCACGATGTTCCCTGATCAAGCTTTCTGCAACACTAAGGTGAAGACTCAAAAGTCCATGTGATTATTCTGGCAAGTGCTTTTAGCAGAGATAGTTGAGGAAGTCAGTAACTAGAATTCCTGTATCTTAGGAGCTACATCGCTTTTAGTCACCTTTTACAAAATGCAGTGGAATATGGAGACATTGTTAACCCTCATGTCTCAGGTACAAGTGTTATAAAGCTAAGGACCAGAATCAGCATAATGTTGGGTTTATGTGGAGGATTCATGCGAATGGAAAGCGGTGTGCAAAAGAGGATTGGATTCAACTGCTGCACCGCTGCATACTGAAGGTCACAGCTGGTGCATGTCACCCTACCTAAATATAGTCTTGCCTTGTTTTCTGGCACACCAACTCAAAGACCTTAAAGGCATGAGCAAGACACCAATAGGGCATCAGCATGTATGCTTCAAGATCCTGGACAAGCCCATGGAAGTGGCTGATACAGCTGGTGTTAACACCAAATTGCATGATTCAACAAGTGACAGTTTCATATTCATGATTCCAACAGCATGTGTTCAGATAACAGGTTTGACCAAATATATCATCAAGTCAACAACTTATGTTTCAGTTCACCTCCCTGCCCTCATCGGGGCAGTAAAGACTGGTGCTTCTACAAAACTAAGTTAACTCCATTTTGCCTCAAACATTGGCTCTAGGCATAATTCAAAAGGGACATTTATTATACCAGTTGTATGCCTCTCCTGATGAGAACGTTGCTACACACCCCCATCAAGCCAGTCAACCCACTCTGACCAAGGAGACTATGACAGTCTTGCTTCAGATGGTGCACTGCGGACCCTTTATCCCATTCATGGTTAATCACGTCATGTGGCATGTTCTTGTTTGTACACCCTCTGGTTCATCACGTCATAAGACATTTGTCAAAAACCTCATTCCCACACAAATAGAATGCCTCTACTGGCCTATTATTAAGTTTGGGGATGTGTAAAGCACCTTTCCTCACACACTCACCACATAAGTGATAGTGTTACATACCCAGCCATGCATAATTGTTTACCATGGCAAGTAGACATCACCACAGAGTACTCTTCAGCAACCAAATTCAGAATGCACTCCTTGATTTCAGTGATGACATGCCAGTCAAAAGATCTTCTTCAAGGTTATCCACATTTTTTATTTATCCATTTGGGCAGTGGATGAACTGATGTGAATAACTCATTTACTGTATTTAATAATTAAACCCGTGGCCAGAGTCCCTCTAAGAAAGAGTACCAAGTCAACCAAAGTTGCGTGAGGAACCACACACTTAGGTTGTCCACTGATGATTCCTGAAAAAAATCAATCTTGACAATGATAGGCACCAAAAGGTGTCAACACAATCATAAATGGTAATTTTTGGCAGTCTATGCTAAATGGTTTAAATATAATGGTTTAATTTTATTTTCATAAATTCTGTACAAAGAAATTACAATACACAATGCCCAGAACACATTTACAACATCCAATAATCTTAACTAGAAAAAAATAAGAACAAATATGTACCATTCCCTTCCCTTTTGAAGATGCTAATGGCACATGTAGCCTTAAAACATATCAACACGATGATATTGACAAAGCAACTATCCTGTATCTTAAACGAATAATTATCATCTTATGAATCTTACGGATGACTAATCAAGCTACACGGCATCACACACCAGTATTATTTTGTACTAATTATAATTTGGTTTGCAATTTTTAGAAATATAAATATAAACATTAAAATATCAAAACCTCCTCCAAAATTAGACTAGCGGAAAAACGAAAATTTACTTAGAGACGAAATTGTTCCATTCCCGCTGAGGAGAGCACCATTAATGTCTGGCAGCCTAGGAAGACGTTTAAGAGTGCCAAGAGCAGCCACTGATGGCCTGGAGCGGAGCATCTTCCCGGCAATTTTCATTATATCATCGTCCGTCACTTTCTCTGAAGAAAAAAAAAAAAAAGTTCCTTTGTAAAGACCAAAATGCAAATTACTTTTCATATGATATGAGATCTATACTATTTGCAGAAACAGCACTATAGTTGTCATTTTTATAAGCATTAGTTTTTAACCTTGAGTTGTGTTCCCTGGCTTAAAAAAACATTTGACAGGGCAAGAGAACAGACTATCACTTTTGCAAAGCCATACAAGGTTGGAGCAAACAGCAAGACAATGCAAGATCTGGTTGGAGGAAGAAAGAATGTAGATAGTCAGTGAGTTTTAGTACTAAGAGACAGCTCTTTGTAATCATGAGAGCATGAATGGAGTGGTGAGGAAGAGCAGTGATGGACACACATGAAATAGGCGTACTGGAGTTACGAAAATGAAACTGAAAGTGACCTACAAAATTTGGTCAGTGTGTTTGATAGTGACTGTAACAGGAGAAAGCTGAAAGTAAATGTCAACAAAAGCAAAGTGATGGTTTGTGAGTGAAGTAGAAGCGAGGTTGTAGATTTTAAATGCCCATATAGAGTGGGAATTGAATGTGAAAAAGAATGCAAAATAATTTTGAATGGTGAAGAAATGGAGGAGGTCAATGAGTTTAAGTACCTTGGATCAGTTGTGTGTAAACATGGTGGTACAGAGGGAGAGATAAGAGAAAGGGCATTGCAAGGAAGAAGGGTGGTAGGGTCTTTGGGATGAATCATGAATGGCAGAAGTGTGAGCATGGAGGTAAAGATTTTTTTTTTTTAATTACTAGTAAATGAAGCCCAATGGTAAAAAAAAATAAGGTACAAAAAAGCCTACTACAGTGCTGTTCATGCAAAAAGACTACAGCCAACTGTGCTGCTTCCCACTCATGCACTTTGGAAAGTCCCCCATTGAGGAAATGAGCTGCCATGGTTTCGGTTGTAAGATCAAGTGGTCACCGTGGATTTTAATTCCACTGGTATGATTATTTTTTTCTGAAAGGTTCAAGGCCCCCATGGATTTTGCCTAAGAAAATATACAGATCATACTTAATGATGAATGTTGTGTCACTCCACTTACTTATCAGATCTATGAAATGCTGCGGCTGCAGCCTCTTGCCAGTGGCCAGAACCTGTCGAGCAATGTCCTCAAATACAACAGGTCGACTCTCAAGATTCATCAGCAGCATCGACTGTAGCTGTACCTTCGCACGCTGAAAAGATGACACACCACCATTATGCATGCAAAACTTCTCATACTATTGTACTGAAATAAAAAATCAACTGTTCCTTACATCAATTTTTATTAACCTACTTTGTCACTTTCCTATATCTGTCCTGATTCCAGAGCTGCAAATCAATCAAGGAAAGGGAAGGACACAGACGTAAGATCATGGAAATTATCCCACTGATTCACCGGCAAGACGCACAGATTTCACGGAGTAAAAGGTTGAAAGGCCTTCCTCCTGGAGATGAGAGAGAGAGAGAGAGAGAGAGAGAGAGAGAGAGAGAGAGAGAGAGAGAGAGAGAGAGAGAGAGAGAGAGAGAGAGAGAGAGAGAGAGAGAGAGAGAGAGAGAGAGAGAGAGAGAGAGAGAGAGAGAGAGAGAGAGAGAGAGAGAGAGAGAGAGAGAGAGAGAGAGAGAGAGAGAGAGAGAGAGAGAGAGAGAGAGAGAGAGAGAGAGAGAGAGAGAGAGAGAGAGAGAGACAGAGAGAGAGAGAGAGAGAGAGAGAGAGAGAGAGAGAGAGAGAGAGAGAGAGAGAGAGAGAGAGAGAGAGAGAGAGAGAGAGAGAGAGAGAGAGAGAGAGAGAGAGAGAGAGAGAGAGAGAGAGAGAGAGAGAGAGAGAGAGAGAGAGAGAGAGAGAGAGAGAGAGAGAGAGAGAGAGAGAGAGAGAGAGAGAGAGAGAGAGAGAGAGAGAGAGAGAGAGAGAGAGAGAGAGAGAGAGAGAGAGAGAGAGAGAGAGAGAGAGAGAGAGAGAGAGAGACAGAGACAGAGAGAGAGAGAGAGAGAGAGAGAGAGAGACAGAGAGAGAGAGACAGAGAGAGAGAGAGAGAGAGAGAGAGAGAGAGAGAGAGAGAGAGAGAGAGAGAGAGAGAGAGAGAGAGACAGAGAGAGAGAGAGAGAGAGAGAGAGAGAGAGAGAGAGAGAGAGAGAGAGAGAGAGAGAGAGAGAGAGAGAGAGACAGAGAGAGAGAGACAGAGAGAGAGAGAGAGAGAGAGAGAGAGAGAGAGAGAGAGAGAGAGAGAGAGAGAGACAGAGAGAGAGAGAGAGAGAGAGACAGAGAGAGAGAGAGAGACAGAGAGAGAGAGAGAGAGAGAGAGAGAGAGAGAGAGAGAGAGAGAGAGAGAGAGAGACAGAGAGAGAGAGAGAGACAGAGACAGAGAGAGAGAGAGAGAGAGAGAGAGAGAGAGAGAGAGAGAGAGAGAGAGAGAGAGAGAGAGAGAGAGAGAGAGAGAGAGAGAGAGAGAGAGAGAGAGAGAGAGAGAGAGAGAGAGAGAGAGAGAGAGAGAGAGAGAGACAGAGACAGAGAGAGAGACAGAGAGAGAGAGAGAGAGACAGAGAGAGAGAGAGACAGAGAGAGAGAGACAGAGAGACAGAGACAGAGAGAGGGACAGAGAGACAGAGACAGAGACAGAGAGAGAGAGAGAGAGCAGCCTTCCTCTCTCTCTCTTTCTCTCTCACACACACACTGCAGGGAAGAGGTAGGAAGGAAGAAAGAAAGAAAACCGAGACAGCGTGATTGGTGTGAGGGGGAGGCAGGGAGGGGAGGCTGCAGCTCCCACGCGAGCCTACATCCCAGAGCTGAGGTGGTAGTGAGACAATGGACTAGCCAGCCACTTGGCAACTCGAGGGAAGAGGAACTCCACATATATATCATTTCTTTCTCATTATTTTCTGCTAGAATTGATTGTTACTGTGAAGTACAAATGCGTGCAAGACACTTGCATTCTCACACAATAATAACAGTAAAAGTCAAATAAGACACCGTATCATATACGACCTACATCCTAAAAACTATCGTACAATATCCGGGAAGAAATAACTCATATGCTGGCTAAAGCGAGCCAGGATGCAGTATACATGTCCTCGGATATGGTACGGGGCACGCAAAGACGCAGTGTACATGTCCTCGTGTTGAAGGGGTTAAGTTGTGCTATTTACTTATTTTTCAAGTTTTTTTCCTTCAGCTGAGTGAAGTAAAACTATTATTATTATTATCATCACTAAGAGGAAGGCCATGGTAGATGTATCTCCACTTTATACAGTAAATACACACTCTCCTTGCACACTCTTACTATGCAAGTTTTCTTTCACTGCAGTGACCTTAACTTCATAACCTACCTCTAGTTCCTCCTTGCTCATTCGGCCATTCATGGCTGTGAGCTCCCTAGTGATGATTTGAGTGAGGTCTCCGAGATGAGAAGGGTGAGCTGAGGCATGGATACAGAACAGGCCGGCATCCTCATACGAGTGGTTGTAGGCTGTGGCATTGTGTATCCAATGAAATCTGGAAAGTTATATCAGTGTTAAGAATTGAGAATACTTTAAAATCTAATCTTCTGGTGTAACTGGACTGATACCACCTGAAATAAAGTCATCCTCTGACATTTGTGGACTTGAAAAATTCATGGGATACCAAACAAAGGTTGTATGGACAACTCTCAAATTCACAGGATACCCTGAGAACACAGTTTGTGCCTTACAGTATTCCATGGTAAGTTTTTTGAGAAGCAGACAATTCTTTTAATATTAGTACTCTGGTTGATACACAAGATGACAATACACTAGGAAGGATTTTTCTATAAGTGCAGTCTCTGTCCCTAACACCCAAAAACATCAAGGGACAACTGTACCCTAATCCTAGCATTCTTGTAAACATCAGGTTTTAAGGTTAAGATTCCTTAAACAGAAGTGTCTCCTTGGAGTAGCGGTTAGCATGCCTAGTTACGAATCCACGGGCCTGGGTTCAAATCCCATCCTGGGCAGTCAGTGTGCAGTCCTTTCAGACTGGTCAATAAATTGGTACCTGGAGAATCTTGGGGTAGGTAAATTGTGGTAACCCAGATGTTTCATGTACCCTTTGTCCCAGGGTAATAAGTTCTCAACTATCATAAAGACTCGAGGGCCAATGAGACTGAGATGACCACCAAGGCCACCCACAGCTAGAGTGTATGCCCCCCCCCCTTTATCTATACTTAAACAGAAACTACTTCATGGCTAAAATTTTGTACAATACTGGATTAAAGTGAGAAGAATGTGACTACTCAATAACTGCATGATTAAATGAAGTTACTAATTATACCATCAATAAAGTTTCCTAATCTGTTTACTTTATGCTCAGGTCCACAGTGGCTCCAGGTCTAGGATTTCTTGTTTTGGGGGCCACTAGTGGTCAGCCCCCAGCCTGCCCTGCCACAGGCAAATTTTTCTATAGCAGTGCTTCTTGAGTACCCCAGTACCCCATTTAACTATAGCAACATAAACTTTGGGTTGATGAATAACAGAATAAAGTTGACCTTTTGCCACACAATAGTAATCAAAAACAGTCAGACATCATTTCAATCAGCAGTTAGTGTTATATAAAAAGGATACCTTTCTGAGTAAGCACTGGCAAGCCAAACAACAGTACATCAATATCCCTTCAGTCACTTGCCTATTGAGAACATTAGTGTACAGACGTGTGTACATTCCCTTGCCAGGCCCTCCAGCGCTGAAGCTGCCACCACCTCCCATCATCATGTTGAGGACACAGTGGCTGACAAAGTCTTTATGCTGGTGGCCCACAGATTCCAGCCCAATAACAAGATGAGCAAGTTCTGGCAGTGGGTTGGGGCCTATCGACACATCAGAAAGATCAGCTTCTTCCTGCAGAAAAATTAATAAATGACTTTGGTACAGATCAAGAAATTTATCACTTCCTGCACTTTATGTTTTTTTCTTATTGAAGTGGCCAACACTGAAAAGGAAGATGGTGACTTGAATTAACTTGTCCTCTGATACCCAAGCACTTGTAGATTTTTATTTTTTATATTTTTTATGAACAGTGCTGTACCTAAGATGTCACTTCTTTCAAGGACTTCTCTTATATCAAAAAGGACATGTGTAGAAGTAAACTTAATCACTTAAGTGAACACAAACCATTAACTCTAGGTTGCTATGAAGGCTATTATAAAAAGAAACTGAAATCTGAGCCCTAAAAGAAAGGTAATAACTGGAAATATTTTCTGAGACTTGCCACTGCAAAGCCCATAATTTTCTAAAGAATGGGGCGACAATTACATATACAGAGACGGACAATAAATTTGTTTGCCTGTGTACTGCTCAGGACAGCAGTGTGAGGGTGGCGCCCACTTGCGTGCTGCATGGTGGGCTTGAGAGATGCAGTGTGGTGCTGCATGATGTGCACTGTGTCCCCTTCTGAGACTGATGCTTCACACATCACAAGTACTGCCAGGCACTGCGTAGTGGGCACTGCAGGTGTAGTGTGGTGCACACTGCAAGGCAGGCGCTGTGGTCAATGTGTGACCAACAAATTTTTGCACTACAGACCATCCACACACTGCTCAGTGTGTATTGCAAACCCCGCACAATGAAGTACACACAACACTCACCTTGACAAGTCCTCCTGTGTACTGAGCAACAGATTGGTCAACTGCAATCCTGTGGACATTGACCAAACTCTGGTCTGTTTCCCAAATAGGAGGAATTTCAACAAAGTATCTGGAAAAGCATATACATTGAAAACTTACAAATACATTAGAAATAAAATAAACAATAAATGCATCACTGTCACTACAAATCTTATGACAGACAGAGCAGTGATCATCAGATAAGTCACTGGATAGGGCCTGCCAACCTCAAAAATTATTTTTGACTATTTTACTTCTCCCTTAAGCACATCCCTGCATGAGCCTATCACTTCAAGAGTTCCTTTATTTGCCTATTATACTATTACCAAATACTGCACTCCACACATTACCTCATACCTTGCCCCTGACACAGTCTGTCCTAAATACCCATATTTATGTTAGTGCTCCCTGCTATTGCTGTCACTTTTGCACTTTTGATCTTTCCTGCTAATACAAATAGCTGTTTTGCTTACTTATAGCAGGGTCAAAAGAATCTGTTTGATGCATAACTTTTTCCATGTGATGTTTGATTCGTTAAATTACTAGTAGTTTTCATTATTTCAGTCCTACAAACAATAATTACTTTTACATACTTCTGAGCATATTCAACAAGAGCGTCGTGTTCCACTCCCACGCCAGCCAGCACCATGCGCTTTGGAGTGTGGTGGTGTTTCAGGTAGGTGAACAGAGTTGATCGGTCAATTTTTGTTATGTTCTCCAGAGGACAGATTTTGGGAAGACCAAGAGTGTTGTCTCTAAATGCAGCCTGGAAAATAAAAGATTATTCACTAAATAAAAAAAGATTAATGATTTTAGTTACCAATACACTACCCATAACATTCAAACTTAAATACAGTACACATAAACAGGATTTGACAATACTAATGGGTGAAATTCAGAGTCTGCTGCAGAGCTGTAAGCAAGTTTTACATGTAACCATACATGTATACTTCATACATAGTCAAATTTGATCTCATTGTCAGAAACATAACACATGAAAGAGCTTACAGCATGAATCATTTCAGTGAGCAGGACATCTTTCTCAGGTCGCAGCTGTAAGTCTTCCAAATCAAATGTCACAGCCATTCTTGCATCTGTTATCTGGAAACAGCACAGTGAATTAAAAATGGTCTTATTAATTACCTCAATATTCCAGTAGCACAGTGCATATAATCAAGTACTTACCTCCTCTTGCTCAAGCTTGGGCCTTAAAATTACTTCAGATAATATCTTGACAGCTTCTGGCATTCCTCTTGCTTCCACTGAAGTTGCATATATCAGTGTGTCCCTAGGTAAATAAAAAAAATAAACTAAAGTTTCACATATACCTATTTCTAATGAAAGGCCGGTAAACTGCTAGCTGCAGGCCTATGTCATTGCCAACCTTTGTAAGGAATTTTATTTCAAGAAACTTGAGTATAACATCCTATTTTTCAAATTCCACAATCATTGCACATCAAGTTAATTCTTCAAAAGTGATTTTGCCAGAGCTGAGAACCTTAGTGAATTTGAAGGTGTGCAAGAGCAGTAAGTGGTTTCTGCATGAATGAACAAGAACTTCAAAGGAGACAGGAAATACAGAAAATCTCACCGTGAAGACTGGCAATCACAGATGCCACCAAGCTTTTCAAATGTTCCCATAATTTTCTCTCTTGTCATATTTTGTGAATTCTGCAAGATGTTGAATGGAAAATTCAGATAGTTCAGCACAACATAATCCAAATATATACCTACAAAATAATTTTTGCTCTGACATGCACTGAGCTCACATCTTTCAATAACCCTGAAAAGGAACAATTAACCTACCATCTCTGAAGCAACTAAAGTTATTATGGTACAACTTTTCTCAGAACAAATAAAATCATCAGAGTTCATCCTTACCCTATAAGCTAACTTTTCCAGGAAATGTGATATTCCACTTGGGAAGGCCACCTCAAATCTGCTGCCGCTATCAATTGCAACTGGAAAACAAAGAAAATCATATGCAAGCCAAGTTAAATAGCAATTCTCAAGATTTGCCTTCACAGACAGATGAGAAAACACTTACCTCCAACTGTACAAAAGTTTCCAAACTTTGGCTCAGAGGCCACACGCAGTCCATTTTCCAGTGTTGTGACTCTCGTTTCATGGTCAATATCTGCAGGTGAAGCGTAGACAGGTTTGGGCAGCCAGGATACAGACTCACTCAGGGGTATCTTAGTGATGGGGGCCTTCCCTTGGGACCCTGCCTCCCCTCCTGAACAAAACCGCACCAATACATTGGATCCTTGCCTGCAATAATCAGTATATATGTAACATTGTGGTGTGACTGCAGTCACATCTAGAAACACCCTCACATACCATGCTGAAAATAAAATTTTAAAAATAATAATAAAGACAGAAAAAAAAAAAGATGGTAACTAATATAACTCTGGCTCAAAGTTCATAGCTCTAACTTACTAACTAAGGGGACCATTGCTGCATATGCCCGGGGTCAATCACTTCACTCACTCACCACCTCCACTCCCAACAGTTCCCTCCAACCAAGTTCCCACACAGCCGCCCTATCCCTTTCAGGTCACTCCCAGCAGGATCGATTGAGTTGCCACATCCATGAGTTACGTGGGTGTCCCCCTGGTCTCCTCCACTCAGAGTAGTCTCATACAGAAACTCTTTGAGCAGGATCAATGTCCAGGAGGTGTGCCATGTGCCCAAATTAGTACCAGGGTTGCCATTCAAGGTCATTCAAGTGATACCCCAAGTTTCTTCTTGAGATCAACATGGGTTGTAAGCACCCTCAGTCAAAACTTAAGTTGCATTCCCCACGGGCCACATTCTTGAGATCAACAAGGGTTGTAAGTAGCCAGTCAAACCTCAAACAGGCATTCCATTGTTGACCTACCAGCAATGAACCCTGATTGCTAAGGTCTCTGAAACTTTAGCAGATGAGATTGGATTCACATCAGTAGTAGACAACCAAACACTTTGCACACCACACTGAGGAGTGTAATACCATAATAATTGATGCAGTTCTGTCGGTCCCCTTTCCCTTTCCAGATAGGGACTGCCAACCCCCTCTTCCAGTTAGAAGGAATGGCACCAGATTGCCACATGGCAGTCAGCACCACATGGAACCCATGGATCATGGCTTCATCCAAGTTTTTCAGCATCTCCAAGCTGGTATTACGGATTCCAGCTGTCTTTCCACCATTCAACTTCCTCACAGCCTCACTCATCTCTGCAAGAGAAGATGGTGTTTCATCTATTGGTGGATCAGCATCTGCCATCTGTAAACCAGCCAAAGGGAGCTGTCTGCTTGGGGAGTCTGCAATAAACTAATATGTTTGGCACAAAAGTGGTCACCTAAGTGTTGCAGACTAAGGAATATAATCTGATGTTTGGCCAGACTTTTGTTTCTATACTCAAGACTTGGCCAGGCTTATGTTCAGCAACCATCAGACAGAACGAACACAGATTTGTGTCCTGAACTTTTATTTTGGTTCCCAGACTTGACCAAGCATATGTTCAAGAATTGCCGGACCCCAGATTTTGTCCAGGAAATCATGTAGTGCTGACCCGCCTGATGGGTGAGCCTCCCTTAACTCACTGTGCAAGTGGGTACCTCTTTGGCCGACTGGTTAAGGAGTGGCTCTCCCATCTCACTGGTCGCAGGTTCAATCCCCAACACCGGCAAAACCCTTTCCTGGTCTGGATTAATTTCTCGTGTGTTTCATGAGACGTGGTTGTGTGGAGATATGGTGGAGTAGAAATTCGGGTAATATGATCACATATCCAAGAAATCAAGGGTAAGGTGTAGTTTGATGATGACAGTTGGGGCTTACGGTTCTTGGTGGCGCAACTGCAGGGGCGTCAAGAACCATTTGCCCATAGTTTGAATTTGCAATGGATGTCATACACAACAGACATCACTAGCTAACAATAAGTAAATATAATGATCATAATATTTTAATATTTTTGTTACCTTTAACAAAATATTATTTAACTTTCTACTGTATAAAAATAAGAATATTAATTTGTAAAATTCCAGACATAAGCTGCTAACTGCCAGTGACAACTAGCAATGGCACAGTGCAAAGCATTTCAAGCATTTAAAGTAAACAATTAAATCTGACCCAACCTAACCTGTACCCCACTGCCAACATGCAATAAAGAGAAAGAACACCAAAAGCAGTTCCAGTACAAAGTGGACAATGAAGAAATAGAGGTGAAGCACACACTCGGAGACCTGGGAGTGTGGATGAGTGATGACGGCAAGTTTGGGACACACATTAGCCACACCACAAAAACACCTCAACGGCTGAGTGGCTGGATCCTCCGCACCTTCCAGACCAGGCAACCTCAACACCTCCTCCCTGTAGAAGACCCTAGTTGTATCAAGGCTGGAATATGTCTGCCAGCTCTGGTCCCCACATAGAGTAAAGGACGTCCAAGACCTTGAACAGGTTCAAAGGGTGTTCACAAGGTTGGTCGGGGACTCCCTAGACTAATGGGAGGCTAAAACACCTCAGGCTGTATTCTCTGCAGAGACGAAGAGCGCGCTACATTGCTATTTACGTCTGGAAAATCCTTGAGGGCATGGTACCAAATCCAACACACAACGAGAAGGGTGGCATAGAAGGTCAACACCACCCAAGGTTTGGAAGGTCGTGCCCACGGTCACTGAACTTCCACTCTCAGAGGATCCAGACAATGCAGGCAGAAAGCTTCATCTGTGCTGGACCTAGGATGTTCAACTGTCTGCCAATGGACATCACAGACCTGACAGGTGCCAGCACAGAAACCGTCAAGAAGAGGCTGGACACATTCCTGGCAAAGGTACCAGACGAGCCTGCAGCCCCACACGGCCCGCCTTCAAGAAGAGCAGCGGCCAACGCCATCACCAGCTGCAATACGTGAAGGTGAAGGTGGAGCAGAGGTGTGGAGGCGGCGGGCCCCGAGACAGGCCGTGGTGATGACACCTAAAGCTACGACAACTACAACTACAACCACCACGAAGCCCTCGGCCAGCCACCACACCCCGCCGCTGGCCACACTCCCCGTGCCGCGCTGCCCTTACCTCGGCATGGTCCTGAACACACGGCCACAGCCACTAGTACACACGCGGGGCTCACCTTAGCGCCGAGCGGGAGAGGCGCGAGGAAAACATGTGTCCGGCGTCGGCGGGGCGGCGGGCGGCGAGCACTGCCGCGGCGGACATGTGAGTGGTGCCGTGTGGCGGGGGTTCCCCAGATTATCGTACACAACACATTGTATTTTCCGGCTTCTGACCGATAACAATTGCAATAAAACATCAGTGTTAAATTGTTTTAACAGTAACTTTAAGTGAATATCGCTATTTGTGTGAGTACGACAGTTTTGGGTCTGGAATTGATAACTGCAGGGCTCCGAGTACGACAATCTGTCCACGAGCTGCAGACCACTTCTTTTTGAGACGATAATACTAATTCCCCCACAGATTCACACAAATCACTCTCGTTCCCACAGATTTCTCACAAAATACTTCACAAAAATTTTATTTTCCTCAGTTCACCAAAGTATCTATATGTGAAAACTGTAGTAAGGAAACATATCCGACCAGCACTGTTTGTGACTAAAGTTAAGCCACATTTTATTTGTTAAGCGCCACCACTCCGAACATTCAGGCGAATTCTAGGCTTCGATTGCGTCACATTCATTTGAGAGGATCCTCTCGACCGAAGCATTACAGACCGGGGTGAGAGATGATCGAGCTGATGCTAATGATGCAAATCATGCAATATTTGAAAATATTTTTTTTTTTTTTTTTTTTTTTTTTTTTTTTGGTATTTCGCTGGGGATATACCCCAAGGGAGGAAGGCGGTGCATGCCGCACAACCCCCCAGACGGCAGGAAAAGAGAGGTCCAATTCTTTCAAGGAGGCCCAACAACGGGGCTGAGAAAATCTCTGTTGATCCATGAAATTTTTCCTGTTCATTAACTTTAGCCCAAAATGGACGGACATCTACCAAGCATTGAGGCCACTGGTCCAGACAAAAAGCTTCCCAGTCATTCCCGAGCTAATCCATGCCCATGAAGGCTGATCGGTACTTTGCAGCTAGTGAAGAAATGCTGTCTTTGCAATGGGGAATGGCACTTACAAGATGGAACATCTTTAGCATTAGCAGGCACTCAATGTCTTCAGAAAGGCAGAGTTGCACTTCTTGGATCAACTCTATCACGAAATTTCTACAACGCTCTTTAATACCTATGTGTCAATCATCGTTAAGGGAATCTGTATATGCCGTGATGTTCAACTCAAAATCGACATCAATGCCAGATGGTGGAATCTCATGACCTCAAAATCATATATATATATATATATATATATATATATATATATATATATATATATATATATATATATATATATATATATATATATATATATATATAATAATTATGTAATACTGTACATAATAAAAGTAACCCCGACTAGAAATGTCAGGACATAATATGGGTTACATTATCATTAGATGGTCGCTATAAATAGTGACGGTATTTGGGGATCTGCAGTTCCGTGTGATCCATGGAAGGATTGTAGGTCTATTGACTGTACTCTAGGACTGAGTGCTGTGAGCCTATTAAGTGTGGGGGGGATGGGAGGAGTATCCACCTGTGAACACAAGAATGTGGCAGGACTAGGTCCTTGCCCTATCACTTTTAAACACTTGTATTGACTGGCAGTTAGGTAGAGTTGTGGACTAAAGTCATTGTGGAATAGGCTATATGTTAGCAAGGTCATTAACGTTGTTTTTGCCGATGTTTCAGTAATCGTACCCGAATCACTGTAGGTTTTGGTCTGCACCAGTAGGGGAAACTTTTGGGATTTCATGTATTTGGAGGCTTACTGGACAAAACAGTGGCGAGGACATTGAAATCTTGGAAAATTTCATACACCTTGGCAATTTCTTTGGTATGGATTCTCTTTACCATTCTAGCCCATCAACACAAACTAACTACTTAGCAACTGTAGAAAATAGAAACAGGGATATAATGCCATATAGATTATCCCTCCCTGAGTAATTTCATTCAGGTGTGTATCAAGAATGCATCGGGAACATCTCAACTTATTGGTTATGACTAGGATCATATTGGATCGTTACTACCAATGCTGCAACAGGATCTTCATGTGCGTTTCTACACACACACACACACACACACACACACACACACAAGCACACACAAGCACACACACTGGAAAATAGAGGAGGATTGAAAGGGAAAATGAAAAACTGGATGGCAAGTTACTTAAAGGGAAGAGAAATGAGAACCGTGGTAAAGGACATGAAATCGGAATGGAGAAATGTAGATAGTGGAGTGCCTCAAGGATCGGTACTGGCATCAATACTTTTCCTAGTATATATAAATGATATGCCAGAGAAAGTAAGTATTTACATGAGCTTGTTTGCAGACGATGCGAAATTGCTGAGACACATTAGAAAATAATAAAGACTGAAATTCTGCAAGAGGACCTAAATAAGATTTGGGATTGAAATAAAGATATGGGAGATGAAATTTAATGTGAAGAAATGTCATGTAATGGAAATGGGAAAGAGTGAAAGGAGACCAAAGTGGACATATAAAATGGGAGATGGAGAAATATTAAAAGTTCAAGAAGAGAGAGATCTGAGAGTGACAATACAAGATAATCAACAGTCTGAGAGTCATGTAAATAGGATATTCGAAGATACGTATACAATGGTAAGAAATATTGGAATAGCATTCCACTACATGGATAAAGATATCATGAAAAAGATGATTACCACTATGATTAGACCAAAGTTGGAATATGCGAGAACTGTGTGGTCTCCCCGTAAGAAGAAACACGTGAAAAAAATAGAAAGAATACAAAGGATGGCAACGAAGATGGTTCCAGAACTGGAGGGATTGTCATATGAAGAAAGGCTAAAGGAAATGGACCTGCCAACATTGGAACAAAGAAGAGAAAGGTGAGACCTAATACTAATTTACAAACTGTGGAGTTGCTACCAAGAGAAGTAAGAAACACCAGGAACACACGAGGACACAGTAAAAAATTCAGAAAAGGAAGATGCTTGAGAGACAAAAAAAAATATATATAGCTTCCCGCAAAGAAACATAAAGGTTTGGAACAGACTAAGTGAGGAAGTAGTATCGGCGAAGAGTGTGCACAACTTTAAGGAAAAACTAGACAAGTAGTACAGATACGGAGACGGGACCACACGAGCGTAAGCCCAGGCCCTGTAAAATTACAACAAGGTAAAAACAACATATGTAGAACTTGCTTTATATCTCAAATATTCACCGCTTAGACGTAGAAGCTGTTACTGCATGTACGTATGTATGTACGAACGTATATATGAATGTAAGTATGTATGTAAGTATGTATGTAAGTATGTATGTATGTATGTAGAAGTGTAGGTGAACGATTGCGTATCAATGGTCATTTCTAGCAATCTGGGTACATCACTCGTCCCCTGCCTTCATCGCCCCTCCCTGATCCCTATCGGGGACGTGAGATATGATGATAGTACGATGCAGACAAATATAAGTAGACCATCTCCAAGCCGTTACTTGTTACTTTTTGTGGGCAAAAAACAAGAGAGTTAAATGTAAGAGTGCTGAGTTGTAGTTTTCAATCTCCTTGGTAACATAATAAATTTAATAAAAAACTAGATGAATTTGTGAAAAATGGTAGTTTCTGATTGTTAATTACTTGATGCTCACTTACTCAGACGTTCCTTATTTTGCTATAGTACATTGTAAACGGCCAATTGCTTTTCATCAGTTTTTAGTGCCTTGTTCTCTGCAGTAAACGTACCTGAAAGAATAAATTTTAATTTGAAGTTGTCTGTACAGTACATTTATATGTATGATACATCAGTCTTAAGCGCTTAAATGTGCTTATGCTTTACCATAATTTGATAATGACCTTGAAAGTTTTATTATGACACACTTGCCATATATTCAGTGTTACTGCTAAATACAAAAACACATAAATTGGTTCTAATGTATGTCAGAGAGGCCTCAGAATTACCCTAAAAACTCCGCGCTTCTTTCGCCTCCAACCACCCAGCATTTTGGGCTGGGCTAAGCCCCCAATGTTTCAAGGTCCTAAATACGCCCCTGGGGGAGGGTACTGGTTGGGAATCACAAGGCCAGCGCGTGATCAGACCATGGTGAAAAAAATGTACAGAAAAGGGTGGTTAGCGCTTTTAACTCACAACCGAGGGATCCCGGGTTCGATTCCAGGTCGGAGTGTAAAGATATAGTAAAGAAAATGTTGGGGGCATAGGTACGCTGTAGGTGCGAGTGGCCTCGGTGTTCACCTTTATCGCATTGACCCTTTAGCCTATGGTGGATAAAAACTTATTTCATAACCGAGAGATCGCAGGTTTGATGCCCGGGTGGAATGGATACAGATGGGCAGTATCCTTACACCAGTGCCATTGTCCACCCAGCAGTGACTAGAAATGGGAAGGAGGCATTGTGTCCTGCCACCAGTTGTGGCGGTCTGACATCGCCAGAAGGCGAATGGCCCAAGGGTGAAAACCCAAGGCCTTCAGACAAGGGACACATGAGCTTGAAGCTCGGTCCAGAAAGATGCAAGTGGGTAAATTGCACATGCACACATACGCGCACGGTAATTTTTTTATATATACAAAATGTCGCCAAATAAAACATTGCGTATTTTTCATGAGTATATCGTCTGGCTCAGTATCTTCCGATGTTTGTCTTGCACAATAAAAAAATAAATTACAGATATATTAATATATATATATATATATATATATATATATATATATATATATATATATATATATATATATATATATATATATATATATATATATATATATATATATATATATATATATATATATATATATATATATATATATATATATATATATATATATATATATATATATATATATATATATATATATATATATATATATATATATATATATATATATATATATATATATATATAGATATATATAGATATAGATAGATAGATAGATAGATAGATAGATAGATAGATAGATAGATAGATAGATAGATAGATAGATAGATATAGATATAGATATAGATAGATATAGATATAGATATAGATATAGATATAGATTTGTGTGTGTGTGTGTGTGTGGAGACATCTTAAGCTTGCAACACACACACAAACACACTTGAGGTAGCCGCTATTTGCCCTGGCCGTGCATGCCCTGAGAGTCGCCCTGACGGCTTGTCATGTGGTTCTCATGGCGACTGTGACGTTCAATTCCCCTGTGACTGCATGGCATTGCACCCACCTTTAGCGGCCCGCACGGGTCGGCGCAGGGAGGTTTAAGGGGTCGGCGGGTTGGTGCTATGTCGGCAGAACCCCCTCCCTCTTCAACCCCCGCCCACGCCCCGCCCCATTCTACCCCTCCCACTACTGGCCAACATCAACTTCCAACGAATGAGCAGCACTGACTATTATTCTGCTGCAGGACAAAGGCATCGCCCCAAGTTATCTATCTATATAAAATTATGTCTGATGTTAATGTACTTCATCCCGCTGCGCCAAAGTACACACGCAGACACGGCAGAATAAGCGGCACCACCACCGCCATCACGACCAAATGTCACCCATCAAGGGCAGGACAGGACGGCAGGGAAACGGGGCAGACGGTGATGGTCTACCGCTCTTTCCCTATCCCTGAACGCCCACGCTTGCTGCTTGCAGGACCGACGATAGTTACTAGTCTCTTATTATACACTGTATTTAATGTTTTGTGTCGTTGTTTGTTGTTATTTCCTTGACTGAGGTTTCCGACGGCGGGACGATGGAGGGGCGGCACTGCGGCGGGAGGCCCACTGCAGGGGAGGCACGAAGAGTGCACCGCCTTCGTTTTAATACATAACTTAAGACCCCTGGGAAATACCGTGATGACTTGGCGGCACGTACGTTGTCACAATGCAGTCGGAGCCTGAGCAGTGAGCGACGGCGTAGGTTGTCGCTGCCTGCAAACAGCCACTGTCCTTGCAACCTCAGTAAACATCGCGAAATGCTTCATGAACCCCGTCCCCTCCTCAGCAGTGCAATTGTTTACCTTGCACCGCCCAGCAGTCAGCAACATCGTCATATGTTCCATCTTGCAAGCTGCCGAAGGAGCAATTAGTTACTAAGTGACGAGGCATTATTCCAACAATTCAGGACACACCATAAGAGCAAAGATATCAGGAAAAAAAATTCGATGACGTAATAGAGGGAAAAAAGTTCAAGTTGCACGGATTGAATGCATGCAGGTGAATAATGTCCTACCTGGCAACCTCGGGGCAAGAGGTCGGGCCGGGACGTCTGGTTACCTTCACTGGCGTGATCACACCACAGCATCAGTCAGTCGCGTCGGTGTTGTGGTTGTGTGAGGGGTGCGTTCGCCCCGCTCCGCCTCCCGTCTCGCCTCATCTTGCTCTCGCAGTAGAAATACTGTCGTTTTACATATTCGAGACCATGAAAAGCTGAAAAAAAAATAGTGTTCTTAGAGTTGACTCAACTGTCGTTGCATTTCTGTGTTCATCTAAAAGTCAAAACTTAAGTGAATTTTTGCTATTAAGGAAATAAAAACAACCCTAATAGAATACCTGGCGAAGGATTTACAGGTGACGGCAGGTGGGAGCCGAGGGGCCGGGACGCAGGTAAGTCAGCCACCCAGGGAAATTAGATTTTTTCTTCCGATGAGGACAGGTGTCGGATGGAAGTTTTACCTGCAGTTTTGAAAGACGCAGCGCTAGGGTCGGGTCGCGTTGAGGGAGGGGAAAGAGGGGTAGAGGGGGAAGAGCAGAGGGAGATAGAGACCCTCTCCCGTTGATATCGCTGCAACGCCTAACAAGAATAAACCGGTTGACATAGATACTGATCGTTATTTATATGTTTATTTACCTCTGATTCTCTTTGTCTGGCGCCATGCTCCGCCCACTCTGTGTGTGTGTGTGTGTGTGTGTGTGTGTGTGTGTGTGTTAAGACACTTGTGTATGTGTATGTGCTATTCACCATGGACATATCACGTACTGGACTCGCGAAGTGTGTGTGTGTGTGTGTGTGTGTGTGTGTGTGTGTGTGTGTGTGTGTGTGTGTGTGCGTGCGCGCGCGCGCGCCCTTAAAACCTCTACACACTGACCAAGGTGACGTGCACAACAGAAACAGCTCAGATTAACTCTCCACAGCACACGTTCATGCGCTCTTCGCAACACTCGAGTCTGTCGGAACGGCCGCTGCTGCTCCTCCTCCCGTTTTGGCTGCACAGTTTGTTGACTCTGGGACGGCTTCTGGAATCGATAATAAACACTGGTCTGGGGGAGGCTGCGTCCGATATTTTACGGCTGTGATGTGTAACCCGAGGAGGGGTGTTGAGTGGGAATGCAGTCGGGGTGGGGGAGGTAGGGAGAGGTAGAAGGTGTGCATTATCTAGTGTGCATGCAGCCCAGGCGACCTTCTTCTCCCCTCCCAAGATCAAGGCTGGTTGCTAAACGTCTCTTGGTCTGCGTGGCACATCATGAGGAGAAGGTCTGTAGTTGTGCGAATACATGCGAGTAGATGGAAAGGAATTTATTGAAATGTTACTGAAAGAAGACGTATCAACCAAAGACGATGAAGCAAGAATGTACATTAAGCAGAGTTTTGTTGTTGCAGGCGCTTTTGTTATACGATCGTCCAGTTTTCTTTTTTATCGGCGTCGCAGACGCCGATCAACAGACTCCATCTTCTTGTTGTTCTCTTCAAGTTGTTTTCCTGGCTTACCCATGCATTGTAGACATGACATTGTATAATAACATTTGTTAGCCCTGATGACTCCTACAACATGGCATTATAAACAAAGTCAGCTTTTAATTTTTTACGTCATGGCCTGTGGCGCTGGTAGGCCTTCATAGTTGGGCCTGATGGTCGGCCCCAGCCCGTTGTGGCGCAGGCAAGTGTTTATAGTGGCGCCATCTTTACTCTTCAGCATTTTTTCATTTTAGACCCCTAGTTGCATAATATAAATTGTTGGGGGTGTTGGAGGGTCATGCGACGCCGATCTAGCTCAGTTTTGTGCTATTAACACTTGTTTGGACTGCGGTTACAATGAGGAGATGAAGGAGAGAGCATGCGCGCGTCAGTACTCTATTATGGTCTGTCTGAGGAGGACTATAAGCTTGGAGTCACCAAAGCGTACCGTGCTCACCGATGTCCATCCTGGTCCATTCTTCTCGAGTGAGCAGTCTCGCCTGAATAATCTCGGTTCCATCCATCTATCTACTGCGAGCCTTCATCTTTCCTATGGCTCGCGAAATATGAAAATAAAACCGTGGATGGCTGCTTGCATTCAGGCCACAGATCTTCCTCCTCCACCCCTTCTGTTCACATCCACCTGCTCCACATTTAAGACATCGCGAGCCAATGCAACATGCAAAAATGAAAGCGTTGTCCAAAATGCTTAAAAATCGTGAAAAATGCAAACAAGCTAAACTTTGCCCAGTGAATAACCGAGCACGCAGAGCGGAGAGTTTTCCTCAGAATTCGAGGAAAATATTTGCATGGGAGAAATATTTCGGAGAAGAGAACGAGAGGAGGAGGGATTAGTGGCAGGCCCGCGGGGAGAGCCATAGGAAAATCAGTGTCATGCAAATAATTACGGAAGGTTTACAGTCGAGTGCAAATTAATTAACATGGCCGACAGAATTTCCCGAAGTGATTGAATGTAGTGACTCCTGCTTTAGCGTATCCTGGCAAAGGTTAAGCCGTTCGAAATTACAAGGAAGCAATACAAACATATGATAAAACTTGAAAATATCAGGCGAGGATTTTATTTGCTTCGAATTTTAATTAACATGAGAATGCTATTACTAAGTCACTAAAGATTATGAATGTCTTGAGATGAGGACAAACATAAGCAGATGAAGAGGAGGAGAATGAGGAGGAGGGAGAGGAAGAGGTAGGAGAGGTAGGAGTGAGTGATAGCTAGGAGATAACAAACAAACAGAAGAAGAAGAGGAGGAGGAGGAGGAGGAGGAGGAGGAGGAGGAGGGAGAAGAGGTAGGAGAGGAAATAAGAATCGTAGGAGTGACTGAAAGCTAGGAGATGGCAAACAAACAGAAGAGGAGGAAAGGAAGTAAGAAACGTAGGAGTGACTGAATGCTATAAGGAAAAACAGGAGATGAGGAAGAGGAGGAGCAGGAGGAGAAGGGAAAGGAAGCGGTATAGGGAGAGGAGAAAAAAAGGAAACGTAGGAGTGACTCTAGGAAGTAGGCAGTGTGAAGGAGTAGTCTGCCTAATATCCGACTGGTAATTTTGTTTACTAATCATCACCTGAGGCCCTCCCTCAGGAAATGAATTCTTCTTCCCTCCCCGGCCCTCCACGCGGACCCTCCTCCTCCTTCTGCCCTCTTTAATCTCCCCCCTTCCTCGTGTTTCCTGTCTCTTCTGACGGGCCTCTGAAGTCATCTCTCTCCTTCCTCTCATCCTCTTCCTCTCCTATTTTACCGCTGTTCTTAACTGTAGGCTACTAACTGTAGGCTACTGTAGCCCTCTCTCTCAGTCAGTATTTTGTTTTATTATTATTCCTATTTTTCTCAGCCTGTGCATTTTTTGTTATTTATTATTATTCTATTTTTCTTCTGTCTCAGCTCTGTGCATTTTGTTCTTTATTATTCTCATTTTCTTTCTTCTGTCGCAGCTTTAATCTTACCCAGAGCCTGTTTGTTCTCTCCTCCTCCTTCTCTCCTCCTCCTCCTCCTCCTCCCTCTTCTCCTCTCCTTCTTTCTTTTTCTACCAGTTTCTTCCAAACTTGTTTTTCCTCCAACTTGCTCCTCCTTTACTCCCTCCTTCCCTCTTTCCTCTCCAGATGCAGCTTGTCTCTCCCGTCTCTCTCTCTCCTTCTCTCTCTCTCTCTCTCTCTGCCTCTCTTCTCTCTCTCTCTCTCTCTCGTTTTTTTCCTTCCTCTCTTCTTTTCTCTCCGCCTCTCTCTCCTCCCTCTTCACCCTAGTGTTTGCTTTCTCTTTTTCTTTCTTTGTTCTTTTTTCTCATCCTTATTGTACGTCAAGTCTCTCCTCTTTACTCCTTTCCCGCTTTTATTTTCTCTCCTTTATTCACTTTTTTTCGCATTCATTTTTCTTTCTCTCTTACCCTTCTCATTGTTTTTTTGTCCCTTTCTCTCCTTTCCGTATTGCACCTGTTCTCCCTTTCTCCCTCCCTCTTCCTTCCCTCTCTCCTTTTCTGCCTCCCCCAACCTTGATTACCTTCCAATTCTACCTGTTTAATGACATTCTTTATTAGGCTACTTCACTCAATACACTTTCCTATCTCACCGGTTACCTGCCAGCTGACATGCTCCCTTCCTTCCCCTTCCTCTCTCCCTCCAATTTACTCCCCCACCCATCTCGTTCTTTCTTCTTTTCTTCTTTCTTTTCACTCTTTCCTTCCGTCAACCTCTCCTCTTTCTTTCTTCTTTTATAACTTTCGTTCTTTTTCTTTAATCTTTTTCATCTTTTCTTTCCATTCCTTTTTCTTTTCTTTCTTCTTCTATTTTCTCTCTCTCTCTCTCTGCTTCACCTCCCCGCTCGTCTCTCTCTCTCTCCTCTGTTCCTTACCATCCTTCCTTTGTCTCTGCCCTTCTCTCTCTCTTCCTTTTCCACCTTCGCCTCCCACACTTCCCCTCTGCTCCTCTTCCACCCCCACCCAATAGCTGCAAGAGTAAGGGTTGGAGGGCTTATAAGGAGGAGGATAAGAGGCGGGAAGCAAAGAGGCAGGCGTCTGGGTGATGAGGAGGAGGAGGAGGAGGGAGGAGAGAGAGGCTCAGAGTAATGCATCAACTGAGCCAGCGCGAGAGATAAGAAAGCATCAGAGACAAGCGCGAGGGAGGAGGAGAGATGAAGCAGGTGTCAAGATAAGGGCTTGTCTTAGCGGTGGAGGTGTGTCAGGGTGCCAGAGATGAGGATGGGGAGCTGCTGTCGAGGGGAGGCACGAGGGAGGCTGTGTATTGTGTGCCAGTTGTTCTGGGATCATCACACCAAACCAGAAACGGGCGACCTTGAAAGTGCGAGGACTGGATTCACCATGACCGAACCTGACGTCGAGAATGCAAGGGTCGCTTTTGGTTCACCGTTGAGAAATCAGTGTTATAGCTACTAGTAGTAGCAGGTAATAGGAATAGTAGTAGCAATAGTAGTAGTGGTAGTAGCAGTAGTAGTAGTAGTAGCAGAAGAAGTAAAAGCCGTATTGTGGTAGCCAGCAGTAGTAGTATTAGATGCAAATAATGGCGTGTTACTAATGAGAAGAGGAGAATAAGCACCAACAGTAAACTAATTGTAGTGGGAGAAAAGTTTGGGGAATATGAAGAAAAGATAGTTGTTGTATAACAGGAAGAGGAGTAAGAAAATAGACAAGGACAAGGTAAACACGTTTGTTTACATATCCTGCTGAAGAAGGAGTTTGAGGCTTCGAGATAATAACTGCCGGAAGAAGGGTAAGTGGAGGAGGGAGAAGGAGCTGAAGAGGAAGAAACATGAATGAAAGAAAAGAGGGAGTGGAGGGGGCAAGAGCGCTGGTGATTTCAAGAAGCATACACTGCCTTTAATCTGGCCTGCAGAAGGAAAGTCTAGACAAAAGACCGAGGGCAAAAAGATGAGAGGAGGAAAACGTGGGGTTGGGAAAGGAAACTGAGGTTGTGGGTAGTGGTGGCGGGCAACGGAGGGGGAGGGAGAGGGACATCTGGTGGCGGAAAGGAGGCTTTGAGGAGGAGGTGGAGGAGGAGCTGACAGGTGAAATTAATTGAGGGAGGCATATCTGGTCC
Source organism: Eriocheir sinensis (assembly GCF_024679095.1). NCBI lineage: Eukaryota > Metazoa > Arthropoda > Malacostraca > Decapoda > Varunidae > Eriocheir > Eriocheir sinensis. The sequence continues at coordinate 63,878 of NW_026111910.1, forward strand.
TTGGACGAGGCGGGGAGGCTGCAGGGGCGCCGGGGTGGGTAGGCAGGGTTATATGTAGGCAGTGGTGTGTGTGTGTGTGTGTGTGTGTGTGTGTGTGTGTGTGTGTGTGTAAGGTGATGCAGTGTTTGACAGAGCCTAATCTTGTATGGGATCGCAATATATATTTTATCCAAAGTTAATTTATTTTACGTTCATTTTGGACATATATTTTATACAAATTAGGTTATTTTATATGTATTTTGTATATCTATTTTCATACAAATTTACATTTTTTTATATTGCTATTTTGTTGATTTATTTTGACACGAATTACATTATTATATGTGTATTTTGTATATATTTTTATACGTATTACATTATTTTAATGTATTTTGTATATATATTTCTAAACAAATTTACGTTATTATATGTATTTTTATATATATTTTGAAACAAATTTACATTGTTTTATGTATTTTGTATATTTTTCAATTAAATTTACCTTATTTTATCTGTATTTTGTATATTAATTTTAATACAAATTTGATTAATCTTGTGTATTTTTGTATATATTTTTATAAAATATACGTTATTTTATGTGTATTTTGTATATTTATTTTTATACAAATTTACATTATTTTATTATTCTGTGTATTTATTTTGATGATTTTACATTATTCTATGTGTATTTTGTATATATTTTTTATAAAACGTATTTACTTACATCATTTTATGTATATTTTGTATATGTATTTTTTAAAGAAATTTACGTTATTTTATGTGTATTCGTATATATATTTTGATATAAATTTACATTTTTTTATGTGTATTTTGCATATCTATTTTAATATAAATTTCCTTTATTGTATGTGTATTTTGTATATTTATTTTAATACAAATAAATTTTTTATGTATTTTGTATATATATTTTCATACAAATTTACATTATTTTATTGATATTCTCTTTATTTATTTTGATACGATTTAACATTATTCTATGTGTATTTTGTATATTTTTTTTATACATATTTACATTATTTAATGTTCATTTTGTATATATATTTTATCCAGATTTACATTATTTTATGTGTATTTGTTTATATATTTTCATACAAATTTACATTATTTTATGTGTTTTTTGTATATATATATTTTTCTACGTATTTAAATTATTTTATGTGTATTTTGTATATACATTTTCATAAAAAATTACGTTATTTTATTGTGTGTATAAGTATATATTTTGATACAAATTTTATACAAATTCATGTTATTTAATGTGTATTTGAATATATATTTTCATACAAATTTATATTATTTTATGTGTATTTTTTCATATATTTCATTACAAATTTACCTTATTTTATGTTTATTTTGTATATTTATTTCATTCAATTTTAAATTATTTTATGTGTATATTTGTATTTGTATTTAGGTTATTTTATGTGTATTTTGTATATATATTTTCATCCAAAATTACATTATTTTATTGGTATTTCTTAATTTAATTCGATACGAATTTAGATTATTTCATAGGTATTTTGTATACATATTTTTAAACTCATTTACATTACCTAAAGTGTGTTTTGTATATATATTTTTATGCAAATTTATTTTATGTTCATTTTTGTACATATATTTTTATAGAAATTTGCGTTATTTTATGTATATAGTTTTATATAAATCTACGTTATTTTATGTGCATTTTGTATATTTATATTTATACAAATACACATTCTTTTATTGGTATATTGTTTATTTACATTTATACGAATTTACATTATTTTATGTGTATTTTGTATACATTTTTTTATACGTATTTACTTAATATTATGTGTATTTTGTATATGTATTTTTATAGAAATCTACGTTATTTTATGTTCATTCGTATATATATTTTGAAACAAATTTACATTATTTTATATGTATTTTGCATATCTTTCAATACAAATTTACCTTATTGTATGTGCATTTTGTATATTTATTTTAATACAAGTTCAAATATTTTATGTGTATTTTGGTATCAATAATTTTATAAAAAAAATGCGTTATTTTATAGGTATTTTGCATTTTAATTTTCATTTTATATGTACTTTGTATATATATTTTTATACGCTCTTACATTATTTAATATTTATTTTGAATATATTTTTATACAAATTCATGGTATTTTATGTGTATTTGTATATATATTTTCATATAAATTTACATTATTTTATGTGTATTTTGTACATATATTTTATTACAAATCAACCTTATTTTATGTTTATATTGTATGTGTATTTTGAATATTTATATTTATCCAAATACACATTCTTTTATTGCTATTTTGTTTCTATTTTAATTCTAATTTACATTATTTTATGTATATTTTGAATACATTTTTTTATACGTATTTACTTAATTTTATGTGTATTTTGTATATATATTTTTATAGAAATCTACGTTTTTTTATTTGTATTCGTATATATATTTTGAAACAAATTTACTTTGTTTTATATGTATTTTTGCATATATCTTTCAATACAAATTTATCTTATTGTATATGCATTTTGTATATTTATTTCAATACAAATTTAAAAATTTTATGTGTATTTTGGTATATATATTTTTATAAGAAATGCGCTATTTTATGGGAATTTTGCATCTTTATTTTCATACAAATTTACATTATTTTATTAATATTCTGTGTGTTTATTTTGATACGATTTTACATTATTCTATTTGTTTTTTGTATATACTTTTTTATACATATTTACATTATTTAATGTGTATCTTGCATATACATTTTATACAAATTTATTATCTATTATCTATTTTCATACAAATACACATTCTTTTCATGATATTTTGTTTATTTATTTTGACACGAATTTACATTATTTGATATGTATTTTGTATATATATTTTTATACGTATTTACATAATTTCATATGTATTTTGTATATATATTTAATAGATATTCAAAATACACATCAAATAACCTAAATTTGTATCAAACTATATACAAAAATACACAAAAATATTTTATATTTGTATGAAAATAAATATACAAAATACACATAAATTAGGTAAATTTGTATGGAAATACATATACAAAATACACATAAAATAATGTAAATTTGAATGAAAATACATAAACAAATACACTTAAAATAACGTAAATTTTTATAAAAAAATATATACAAAACACAAATAGAATAATGTAAAATCTTATCAAAATAAATACATAATATTAATAATATAATGTACATTTGTATTAAAATAAAGAGGCAAAATACACATAAAATAACGCTTTTTTTTTATTTATAAAAATATATACCAAAATACATAAAAAATTAGATTTGTATTAAAATAAATATATAAAAAACACATACAATAAGGTAAATTTGTATTTAATAGATACGCAAAATACATATAAAGCAATGTAAATTTGTTTCAAAATATGTATACGAATACACATAAAATAACGTAGATTTCTATAAATATATATATACAAAATACACATAAAATGAAGTAAATACGTATAAAAAAATGTATACAAATACACATAAAATAATGTAATTGTATCAAAATAAATAAACAAAATACCAATAAAAGAATGTGTATTTGTATAAATATAAATATACAAAATACACATAAAATAACGTAAATTTATATAAAACTATATACAAAAATACACAGAAGTAATTAAATTTGTATGAAAATATATACAAAATACACACAAAATAAGCTAAATTTGAATAGAAATATATATATATATATTTATACAAATACACATATAATAACGTAAATTTGTATGAAAATATATAAACAAAATACACATTAAATAATGTAAATACGTATAAAATGTGTACAAATACACATATAATCATGTAATTCGTATCAAAATAAATAAATAAAAAAACAATAAAATAATATAAATTTGTATGAGTAAACGTATATTGCATATTTTTTCAATACAAATTTACCTTATTATATACGCATTTTGTATATTAATTTTAATACAAATTTAATTATTCGATGTGTATTTTTGTATCTGTATTTTTATAAACAGATGCGTTAGTTTTTGGGTATTTTGCATCTTTATTTTCATACAAATATACATTATTTTATTGATATTCTGCTCCTTCATTTGCATACGAATTGACATTATTCTATGTGTATTTTGTATATATTTTCATACAAATTTACGTTATTTTATGTGTATTTGTTTATATATTTTGACACAAATTTACAATATTTTATGGCTATTTTGTATATACATTTCATAGAAATTTACCTATTTTTATGTGTATTTTGTATATCTATTTTCATACAAATTCAAATTATTTCTATGTATTTTGTATATATTTTAATACAAATTTACCTTATTTTATGTGTATTTTGTAATTTATTTTCATTTATATCATATATATATATTATTTTATTGGTATTTTGTTGATTTATATTTATACGAATTTACATTATTTTATATGTACTTTGTATATATATTTTTATACTCTCTTACATTATTTAATATTTATTTTGAATATATATTTTTATACAAATTCATGGTATTTTATGTGTATTTGTATATATATTTTCATATAAATTTCATATAAATTTACATATATTTTATTACAAATCTACCTTATTTTATGTTTATTTTGTATGTGTATTTTGTATATTTATATTTATCCAAATACACATTCTTTTATTGGTATTTTGTTTATCTATTTTATTTCGAATTTACATTATTTTATGTGTATTTTGAATACATTTTTTTATACGTATTTATTTAATTTTATGTGTATTTTATATATATATTTTTATAGAAATCTACGTTTTTTTATTTGTATTCGTATATATATTTTGAAACAAATTTACATTGCTTTATATGTATTTTTGCATATCTCTTTCAATACAAATTTATCTAATTGTATATGCATTTTGTATATTTATTTCAATTCAAATTTAAAAATTTTATGTGTATTTTGGTATATATATTTTTATAAGAAATGCGCTATTTTATGGGAATTTTGCATCTTTATTTTCATACAAATTTACATTATTTTATTAATATTCGGTGTATTTATTTTGATACGAATTTACATTATTCTATTTGTTTTTTGTATATACTTTTTTATACATATTTACATTATTTAATGAGTATCTTGCATATATATTTAATACAAATTTATTATCTATTATCTATTTTTATACAAATACACATTCTTTACATGATATTTTGTTTATTTATTTTGACACGAATTTACATTATTTGATATGTATTTTGTATATATATTTTTATACGTTTTTACATAATTTCATATGTATTTTGTATATATATTTCTATAGAAATCTACTTTATTTTATGTGTATTCGTATATATATTTTGAAACAAATTTACATTGTTTTATATGTATTTTTGAATATCTCTTTTAATACAAATTTACCTTACTGTATATGCATTTTGTATATTTATTTCAATACAAATTTAAATATTTTGTGTATTTTGGTATATTTATTTTTATAAAAAATGCGATAATTTTTGGGAATTTTGCATCTTTATTTTCATACAAAATTACATTATTTTATTGATATTCTGTGTATTTATTTTGAAACAATTTTACATTATTCTATTTGTTTTTTGTATATATTTTTTTATACACATTTACATTATTTAATGTGTATCTTGCATATATATTTTATACAAATTTACGTTATTTTAAGTGTATTTGTTTTTATATTTTCTTTCAAATTTACATTTATTTTAATTCGAAATTACATTATTTTATGTGTATTTTGTATACATTTTTTTATACGTATTTACTTAATTTTATGTGTATTTTGTATATATATTTTTATAGAAATCTACGTTTTTTTTATTTGTGTTCGTATATATATTTTGAAAGAAACTTACATTGTTTTATATGTATTTTTGCATATCTCTTTCAATACAAATTTACCTTATTGTATGTGCATTTTGTATATTTATTTCAATGCAAATTTAAATATTTTATGTGTATTTTGGTATATATATTTTTATAAGAAATGCGCTATTTTATGGGAATTTTGCATCTTTATTTTCATACAAATTTACATTTTTTTATTAATATTCGGTGTATTTATTTTGATACGATGTTACATTATTCTATTTGTTTTTTGTATATACTTTTTTATACATATTTACATTATTTAATGTGTATCTTGCATATATATTTTATACAAATTTATTATCTATTATCTATTTTCATACAAATACACATTCTTTTCATGATATTTTGTTTATTTATTTTGACACGAATTTACATTATTTGATATGTATTTTGTATATATATTTTTATACGTATTTACATAATTTCATATGTATTTTGTATATATATTTCTATAGAAATCTACTTTATTTTATGTGTATTCGTATATATATTTTGAAACAAATTTACATTGTTTTATATGTATTTTTGAATATCTCTTTCAATACAAATTTACCTTACTGTATATGCATTTTATATATTTATTTCAATACAAATTTAAATATTTTATGTGTATTTTGGTAAATATATCTTTATAAAAAATGCGATAATTTTTGGGAATTTTGCATCTTTATTTTCATACAAATTTACATTATTTTATTGATATTCTGTGTATTTATTTTGATACGATTTTACATTATTCTATTTGTTTTTTGTATATATATTTTTTATACACATTTACATTATTTAATGTGTATCTTGCATATATATTTTATACAAATTTACGTTATTTTAAGTGTATTTGTTTATATATTTTCATTCAAATTTACATTATTTGATGTGTATTTTGTATATGTATTTCAATACAAATTTACCTAGTTTTATGTGTATTTTGTATATTTCTTTTTTGTGTATTCTTGTATATAGTTTTATACAAATTTAAGTTATTTTTTGTACGCATTTACATTATTTAGTGTGTGTTTTGTATATATATTTTTTTGCAAATTTACTTTATTTTATATGCATTTTTGTACATATATTTTTTATAGAAATTTGCGTTATTTGTAGGCCTATATGTTTTCTCATACAAATTTACATTATTTTATTGCTATTTTGTTTATTTATTTTGATACGAATTACATGATTATATGTGTATTTTGTACATATTTTTTATACGTATTTACATTACTTAATGTGTATTTTGTTTATATATTTTTAAACAAATCTACGATATTATATGTATTTGTATAAATATTTTGATACAGATTTACATTATTTTATGAATTTTGTATGTACATTTCAATTCAAATTTAGCTTAATTTAGCTGTATTTTGTATATATATTTTCATACAAATTTAATTACTTCTGTGTATTTTTGTATATAGTTTTATACAAATTTACGATATTTTATGTGTATTTTGTATATTTATATTTTTACAAATACACATTCTTTTACAGGTATTTTGTTTATTTATTTTGATACGATTTTTATGTATTTTTTGTATTCATTTTTTTATACGTATTTACTTCATTTTATGTGTATTTTGTACATATTTTTATAGAAATCTACGTTATTTTATGTGTATTTGTATATATATTTTTAAACAAATTTACATTGTTTTATATGTATTTTGCATATCTATTTCAATACAAATTTGCAAATTTACTTTATTTTATGTGCATTTGTATATGTTTTCTCATACAAATTTACATTATTTTATTGCTATTTTGTTTATTTATTTTGATACAAATGAAAATAGATATACAAAATATACATAAAATAAACTAAATTTGTATTGAAATATATATACAAAATACATAAAATAATGTAAATTTTTATCAAAATATTTTAACAGATGCGCATGAAATAACGTAAATTTGTTTTAAAATATACAAAATACACATTAAATAATGTAAATATGTATAAAAAAAATATATACAAAACACAAATAGAATAATGTAAAATCGTATCAAAATAAATACACAGAATATAAATAAAACAATGTAAATTTGTATGAAAATAAAGATGCAAAATACCCATTAAATAACGCATTTTTTATAAAAAATATATATACCAAAATACACATGAAAAAATTAATTTGTATTAAAATAAATATTCAAAATACACATACAATAAGGTAAATCTGTATTGAAATAGATATGCAAAATACATATAAGACAATGTAAATTTGTTTCAAAATATATATACGAATACACATAAAATAACGTAGATTTGTATAAAAATATATACAAAATACATAAAATGAAGTAAATATATATAAAATGTATAAAATACAAAAAAAATAATGTAAATTCGTATCAAAATAAATAAACACAATTCCAATAAAAGAATATTTATTTGTATAAATATAAATAAATATAAAATAACGTAAATTTATATAAAACTATATACAGAAATACACAGAAGTATTTTAATTTGTATGAAAATAGATATACAAAATAAGGTAAATTTACAAATTCAATAAACAAAATTCAGATAAAAGAACGTATATTTAGTAAATAGAAATATAAATATACATTAAATTATTTGTATGTAAATATATAAAAATAATACAATTTTCAATATGAATAAAATAAATATAAAAAATACATGTATTTTGTATATCTATTTTCACACAAATTTAATTACTTTTGTGTATTTTGCATATAGTTTTATATAAATTTACGTTATTTTATTTGTATTTTGTATATATATATACATTTACATTTTTATTAGTATTTTGTTTATTTATTTTGATACAAGTTTACATTTTATGTGTATTTTGTATACCTTTTTTATACATATTTACTTCATTTTATGTATTTTGTATATTTATTTTCATAGAAATCTACGTTATTTTATGTGTATTCGTATATATATTTTTTAAATTTACATAGTTTATATGTATTTTGCATATCTATTTCAATACAAATTTACCTTATTGTATGTGCATTTTGTATATTTATTTTAATACAAATTCAAATATTTTGTGTGTCTTGGTATAAATATTTTAGAAAAATGCGTTATTTTATGGGTATTTTGCATCTTAATTTTCATACAAATTTACATTATTTTATTAATATTCTGTGTATTTATTTTGATACGATTTTATATTATTCTATTTGTGTTTTGTATATATTCTTTTATACATATTTACATTATTTATTAATATTTTTTATATATATTTTATACAAATTTACGTTAATTTAAGTGTATTTGTTTATATTTTCATTCAAATTTACATTATTTTATGTGTATTTTGTAAATGTATTTCAATACAAATTTACCTAATTTTATGTGTATTTTGTATATTTATTTTCATACAAATTAAATGTATTTTTGTGTATTTTGTATATAGTTTTATACAAATTTAGGTGATTTTATGTGTATATTGTATATCTATTTTCATACAAATACACATTCTTTATTTGTTTATTTATTTTGACGCAGTTTACATTATTTAATGTGTATATATATATATATATATATATATATATATATATATATATATATATATATATATATATATATATATATATATATATATATATATATATATATATATATATATATATATATATATATATATATTTATAATTATATATATATTTTGATGTGTGTTTTGTATATATATATATATATAAATATACGTTGATTTATGAGTATTCGTATATAGATTTTGAAATAAATTTACACTGTTTTATGTGTATTTTGCATATTTTTCAATACAAATTTACCTTATTGTATATGCATTTTGTATATTAATTTTAATACAAATTTAATTTTGTATATATATTTTATACAAATTTATTTAATTTTATGTGTATTTTGTATATATATTTTATATAAATCTACGTTATTTTTTTATCGTAGTTTTGTTTATTTATTTTTATACGAATTTACATTATTTTAGGTGTATTTGATATGTATATTTTTATACTTATTTATATCATTTTATTTGTGGTTTGAATATATATTTTCATAGAAATTTACTCTATTTTATGGGTATTCGTATATTTATTTTGATACAAATTTAAATTATTTATGTTTATTTTCCATATCTATTTCAATAAAAATTTACCATATTGTATGTGTATTTTGTATATTTATTTTAATACAAATTTAATTATTTTATGTATTTTTGTAAAAATATGCGTTATTATTTGTGTATTTTGCATCTTTATTTTCATACAAATTTACATTATTTTATTGATATTCTGTTTATTTATTTTGATACGATTTTACATTATTCTATGTGTATTTTGTATATATATTTTAATACACATTTACATTATTTAATGTATATTTTGTATATATATTTTATATAAATTTACGCTATTTTATGTGTATTTGTTTATATATTTTCATACAAATTTACAATATTTTATGTGTAATTTGTATATGTATTTCAATACAGATTTGCCTAATTTTATGTGTATTTTGCATATCTATTTTCAAACAAATTTAAATTATTTTTATGTATTTTTTATATATTTTATACAAATTTTAGTTATTTTATTTGTATTTTGTATTTATATTTTCCTACAAATATACATTCTTTTAGTGGAATTTTGTTCATTTATTTTCATAAGAATTTACATAATTTTATGTGTATTTTGTATATATATTTTTCTACGTATTTACATTATTTTATGTTTTTTTTTATATACATTTTCATAAAAATTTACGTTATTTTATTGTGTGTATTCGTATATGATTTGATACAAATTTACATTATTTTATGTTTATTTTGCATATCTATTTCAATATAGATTTACCTTATTGTATGTGTATTTTGTATATTTATTTTAATACAAATTTAATTATTTTATGTGTACTTTGTATACATTTTCTTATACGTATTTACTTCATTTAATGTGTATTTTGTATATATATTTTTATAGTAATCTACGTTATTTTATGTGTATTGGTATATATATTTTGAAGCAAATTTACATTGTTTTATATGTATTTAGCATATCTATTTCAATATAAATGTACCTTATTGTATGTGCATTTTGTATATTTATTGTAATACAAATTTTAAAATTTTATTATTTTGGTATATATATTTTATAAAAGAGTTTTATATAAATTTAAAATATTTTATGTGTATTTTGTATATCTATTTTCATACAAATACACATTTTTTATTGATATTTTGTTTATTTATTTTGACGCGAATTCACATTATTTAATGTGTATTGTATATATATTTTTTTATACGTATTTACGTCATTTCATGTGTATTTTGTATATATATTTCTATAGAAATATACGTTATTTTATGTGTATTCGTATATATATTTTGAAACAAATATACATTGTTTTATGTGCATTTTGCATATTTTTTCAATATAAATTTACCTTATTGTACGTGCATTTTGTATATTAATTTTAATACAAATTTAATTATTCTTTGTGTATTTTTGTATATGTATTTTTATTAAAAAATCCTTTATTTTATGGGTATTTTGCATCTTTATTTTCATACAAATTTACATTATTTTATTGATATTCTGTGTATTTATTTTGATACGATTTTACATTATTCTATGTATATTTTGTATATATATTTCATACAAATGAACGTTATTTTATGTGAATTTGTTTTCATTTCATACAAATTTACATTATTTTATGTGTATTTTGTACATGTATTTAAATACAAATTTAACTAATTATATGTGTATTATGTATATCTATTTTCATACAAATTGAAATTAATTTTGTGTATTTTAGTATATATTTTTATTCAAATTTTCGCAATTTTATGTGAATTTTGTATATTTATTTTCCTACAAATATACGTTCTTTTATCGGAATTTTGTTTATTTATTTTGATACGAGTTTTCATTATTTTAGGTGTATTTGATATATATATTTTTATACTTATTTACATAATTTTATATGTATTTTGAATATATATTTTCATAGAAATTTACTCTATTTTATGTGTATTCGTATATATATTTTGATACAAATTTACATTATTTATGTGTATTTCGCATATCTATTTCAATACAAATTTTCTTTATTGTATGTGCCTTTTGTATATTTATTTTGATGCAAATTTAATTATTTTATGTGTATTTTTGTATATATATTTTAAACAAATATGCGTTATTATATGGGTATTTTGCATCTTTATTTTCATACAAATTTACATTATTTTATTGATTGTCTGTTTATTTATTTTGATACGATTTTACGTTATTCTGTGTATTTTGTATATATATTTTTAGACATATTTACATTATTTAATGTATATTTTGTACATATATTTTATGGAAATTTACGTTATCTTATGTGTATTTGTTTATATATTTTCATACAAATTTACATTATTTTATGTGTATTTTGTATATGTATTTCAATAAAAATTTGCCTAATTTCATTTGTATTTTGCATATCTATTTTCAAACAAATTTAAATTATTTTTGTGTATTTTTGTATTATTTTTATACAAATTTTTTTATTTTATTTGTATTTTGTATATATATTTTCCTACACATATACATTCTTTTAGAGGAAATTTTGTTTATTTATTTTGATACGAATTTATATTATTTTATGTGTATTTTGTATATATATTTTTCTATGTATTTACATTATTTTATGTGTATTTTGTATATATATTTTCATAAAAATTTACGTAATTTTATTGTGTGTATTCGTATATATTTTGATAAAAATTTTCATTATTTTATGTGTTTTTTGCATATCTATTTCAATAAAAATCTACCTTATTGTATGTGTATTTTGTATATTTATTTTAATACAAATTTAATTATTTTATGTGTATTTTTGTATATATATTTTTTTTAAATATAAGATATTTTATGGGTAATTTGCATCTTTAATTATATAAATTTTTACATTACGTACATATCTTTTATACGTATTTACATTATTTAATGTGTATTTTGTTTATATATTTTTATACAAATTTACGTTATTATATGTGTATTTGAATATATATTTTGATACAAATTTACATTATTTTATGTATTTTCTATATTTATTTCAATTCGCATTTAGCTTATTTTATGTGTCTTTTGTATATCTATTTTCATACAAATTTAATTATTTTTGTTTATTTTTGTATATAGTTTTATACAATTTTACGTTATTTTATGTGTATTTTGTATATTTATATTTATACAAGTAAACATTCTTTTATTGTCATTTAGTTTATTTATTTTGATACGAATTTACATTATTTTATGTGTATTTTGTATACATTTTCTTATACGTATTTACTTCATTTTATGTGTATTTTGTATATATATTTTATAGAAATCTACGTTATTTTATGAGTATTCGTATGTATATTTTGAAACAAATTTACATTGTTTTATATGTATTTTGCATATCTATTTCAATACAAATTTACCTTATTGTATGTGCATTTTGTATATTTATTGTAATACAAATTTAAATATTTTATGTGCATTTTGGTATATATATTTTCATAAAAATGCGTTGTTTTATGGGTATTTTGCATCTTTATTTTCATACAAATTTACATTATTTTATTAATATTCTGTGTATTTATTTTGATACTATTTTACATTATTCTATTTGTGTTTTGTATATATTTTTTTATACATATTTACATGATTTAATGTGTATTTTCTATATATATTTCATACAAATTTTCGTTATTTTAAGTGTATTTGTTTATATATTTTATTCAAATTTACATTATTTTATGTGTATTTTGTATATGTATTTCAATAGAAATTTACCTAATTTCATGTGTATTTTGTATATATATTTTATACAAATTTAAATTATTTTTTGTGTATTTTTGTATAGAGTTTTATTCAAATTTACAATATTTTATGTGTATTTTGTATATCTATTTTCATACAAATACACATTCTTTTATTGATATTTTGTTTATTTATTTTGATGCGAATTTACATTATTTAATGTGTATTGTGTATATATATTTTTATACGTATTTACGTCATTTCATGTGTATTTTGTATATATATTTCTATAGAAATATACGTTATTTTATGTGTATTCGTATATATTTTGAAACAAATATACATTGTTTTATGTGCATTTTGCATATTTTTTCAATACAAATTTACCTTATTGTACGTGCATTTTGTTTATTAATTTTAATACAAATTTAGCTATTCTATGTGTATTTTTGTATATGTATTTTTATAAAAATATGCTTTATTTTATGGGTATTTTGCATCTTTATTTTCATACAAAATTACATTATTTTATTGATATTCTGTGTATTTATTTTGATACGATTTTACATTATTCTATGTATATTTTGTATATCTATTTTATACCAATGTACGTTATTTTATGTGAATTTAATTTCATTTCATACAAATTTACATTATTTTATGTGAATTTTGTACATGTATTTAAATACAAATTTAACTAATTATGTGTATTTTGTATATCTATTTTCATACAAATTGAAATTAATTTTGTGTATTTTTGTATATATTTTTATTCAAATTTTCGTAATTTTATGTGTATTTTGTATATTTATTTTCCTACAAATATACGTTCTTTTATCGGAATTTTATTTATTTATTTTGATACGAATTTTCATTTTTTTTAGGTGTATTTGATATATATATATTTTTATACTTATTTACATAATTTTATATGTATTTTGAATATATATTTTCATAGAAATCTACTCTATATGTATATGTATAGAAAATACACATGAAATAATCTAAATTCGTATCGAAATAAATGAACAAAATACCGATAAAATAATGTAATTTTGAATGAAAATATATATAGAAAATACACATAAAATAACGTAAATACAAATAAATATATACACATAAAATGATTTGAATTTGAATGAAAATAGATATAAAAAAAAAACTTAAAATAAGGCAAATTTATAATGAAATATATATACAAAATACACATAAAATAATGTAGATTTGTTTCAAAATATATATACGAATACACATAAAATAACGTAGATTTCTATAGAAATATATATACAAAATATACATGAAATGTTGTAAATACGTATATAAATATATATACTAAATACACATTAAATTATGTAAATTCGTGTCAAAATAAATATTTAAAATATCAATAAAAGAATGTGTATTTGTATGAAAATACATATACAAAATACACATAAAATAACGTAAATTTGTATAAAACTATATATAAAAATACACAAAAATAAGTTAAATTTGTATGAAAATAAATATACAAAATACACATAAAATTAGGTAAATTTGTTAAGAAATACATATACAAAATACACATAAAATAATGTAAATTTGAATGAAAATATATAAACAAATACACTTAAATTAACATAAATTTGTATAAAATATATATAAAAAATACTCATTAAATAATGTAAATATGTATAAAAAATATATATACAAAACACAAATAGAATAATGTAAAATCGTATTAAAATAAATACACAGAATGTAAATAAAATAATGTAAATTTGTATGAAAATAAAGATGCAAAATACCCATAAAATAACGCATTTTTATAAATATACAAAATACACATGAAAGGATGTAAATACGTATAAAAATATATATACAAAATACACATTAAATAATGTAAATTCTCTTCAAAATAAATAAACAAAATGTCAATAAAAGAATGTGTATTTGTATGAAAATAAATATACAAAATACACATAAGATAACATAAATTTGTATAAAACTATATACAAAAATACACAAAATAATTTAAATTTGTATGAAAATAAATATACAAAATACACATAAAATTAGGTAAATTTGTATTGAAATACATATACAAAATACACATAAAATACTGTAAATTTGAATGAAAATACATAAACAAATACACTTAAAATAACGTAAATTTGTATAAAAAATATATACAAAACACAAATAGAATAATGTAAAATCGTATCAAAATAAATACACAGAATATTAATAAAATAATGTAAATTTGTATGAAAATAAAGAAGCAAAATACCCATAAAATAACGCATTTTTTAAAAATATATACAAAATACATAAAACATTTATTTGTATTAAAATAAATATACAAAATACACATACAATAAGGTAAATCTGTATTGAAATAGATATGCAAAATACATATAAAACAATGTAAATTTGTTTCAAAATATATATACGAATACACATAAAATAACGTAGATTTCTATTAAAATATATATACAAAATCCACATAAAATGAAGTAAACAGATATAAAAAATGTATAAAAAATACACATAAAATAACGTAAACTCGTATCAAAATAAATAAACAAAATACCAATAAAAGAATGTGTATTTGTATAAATATAAATACACAAAATACACATAAAATAACGTAAATTTGTATAAAACTATATACAAAAATACACAGAAGTAATT
The DNA here is from genome assembly GCF_024679095.1 of Eriocheir sinensis. Taxonomy (NCBI): domain Eukaryota; kingdom Metazoa; phylum Arthropoda; class Malacostraca; order Decapoda; family Varunidae; genus Eriocheir; species Eriocheir sinensis. The sequence goes on from NW_026111910.1 coordinate 80,206, forward strand.
AAATTCGTATGAAAATAGATATACAAAATACAGATAAAATAAGCTAAATTTGAATTGAAATGTATATACAAAATACATAAAATAATGTAAATTTGTATCAAAATATTTATAAAAATACATATAATAACGTAAATTTGTTTAAAAATATATAAACAAAATACACATTAAGTAATGTAAATACGTATAAAAATATGTACAAAATACACATATAATCATGTAATTCGTATCAAACTAAATAAACAAAATAGCAATAAAATAATGTAAATTTGTATGAGAAAACATATACAAATACATATAAAATAACGCTAATTTCTATAAAAATATATGTCCAAAATGAACGTAAAATAAATTAACTTTGGATAAAAATATATATACAAAACACACATTAAATAATGTAAATGCGTACATAAAATAACCTAAATTTGTATAAAACTATATACAAAAATACACAAAAATAATTTAAATTTGTATGAAAAGAAATATACAAAATACACATAAAATTAGGTTAATTTCTATTGAAATACATATACAAAATACACATAAAATAATGTAAATTTGAAAGAAAATATATAAACAAAAACACATATAATAACGTAAATTTGTATGAAATATATATACAAAATACACATTAAATAATGTAAATATGTATAAAAAATATATACAAAACACAAATAGAATAATGTAAAATCGTATCAAAATATATACACAGAATATTAATAAAATAATGTAAATTTGTATGAAAATTAAGATGCAAAATACCTATAAAATAACGCATTTTTTATAAAATTATTGATACCAAAATACACATAAAATATTTGAATTTGTATCAAAATAAATATACAAAATGCACATACAATAAGGTAAATTTGTATTGAAATAGAAATGCAAAATACATATAAAATAATGTAAATTTGTTTCAAAATATATATGCGAATACACATAAAATAACGTAGATTTCTATAAAAATACATATACAAAATAACCATAAAATTAAGTAAATACGTATAAAAAAATGTATACAAAATACACATAAAATAATGTAAATTAGTATAAATATAAATAAACAATATAGCAATAAAAGAATGTGTATTTGTATAAATATAAATATACAAAATGCACATAAAATAACGTAAATTTATATAAAACTATATACATAAAATAACGCAAATTTCTATAAAAATATATGTACAAAAATGAACATAAAATAAATTTGCATAAAAAATATATATACAAAACACACATTAGATAATGTAAATGAGTATAAAAATATGTATACAAAATACCTATGAAATAATCTAAATTCGTATCGAATTAAATTAAGAAAATACCAATATAATAATGTAATTTTGGATGAAAATATATATACAAAATACACATAAAATAACCTAAATACAAATACAAATATACACATAAAATAATTTAAAATTGAATGAAATAAATATACAAAATAAACATAAAATAAGGTAAATTTGTAATGAAATATATGAAAAAATACACATAAAATAATATAAATTTGTATGAAAATATATATACAAATACACATTAAATAACATGAATTTGTATAAAATTTGTATCAAAATATATACGAATACACACAATAAAATAACGTAATTTTTTATGAAAATGTATATACAAAATACACATAAAATAATGTAAATTTGTATAAAACACATAAAATAATGTAAATTTGGATAAAATATATATACAAAATAAACCTTAAATAATGTAAATATGTATAAAAAATATATACAAAATACACATAGAATAATGTTAAATCGTATCAAAATAAATAAAGAGAATATCAATAAAATAATGTAAATTTGTATGAAAATAAAGCTGCAAAATATCCATATAATAACGCATATTTGCATAAAAATATATATACAAAAATACATATAAAATAATTAAATTTGTATCAAAATAAATATACAAAATGCACGTACAATAAAGAAAATTTGTATTGAAATAGATATGCAAAATACACATCAATAATGTAAATTTGTATCAAAATATATATACGAATACTCATAAAATAGAGTAAATTTCTATGAAAATATACATACAAAATAGATATACAAAATACACATATAACTAGTTAAATTTGTATTTAAATACATGTACAAAAACACATAAAATAATGTAGATTTGTATGAAATGAAAACAAATACATTTTATATAAAATATATATACAAAATACACATAGAATAATGTAAAATCATACCAAATAAATACACAGAATATCAATAAAATAATGTAAATTTGTATGAAAATAAAGATGCAAAATACCCTTAAAATAAAGCATATTTTTATAAAAATACATACACAAAAATACACATAGATTAATCAAATTTGTATTAAAATTAATATACAAAATGCACATACAATAATGTAAATTTGTATTGAAAAAATATGCAAAATACACATAAAACAATGTAAATTTGTTTCAAAATATATATACGAATACTCATAAAATAACGTAGATTTCTATAGAAATATATATACAAAATACACTTGAAATAATGTAAATACGTATAAAAATATATACAAAATGCACATTAAATAATGTTAATTCGTGTCAAAATAAATAAAAAAAATTATCATGAAAAGAATGTGTATTTGTATGAAAATAGATATACAAAATACACATAAAATAACCTAAATTTGTATAAAACTATATACAAAAATAAACAAAAATAATTTAAACTTGTATGAAAATAAATATACAAAAAACATAAAATTAGGTAAATTTGTATTGAAATACATATACAAAATACACATAAAATAATGTAAATTTGAAAGAAAATATATAAACATATAGACTTAAAATAACGTAAATTTGTATCAAATATATATACAAAAAACACATTAAATAATGTAAATATGTATAAAAAAATATATACAAAACACAAATAAAATAATATAAAATCGTATCAAAATGAATACAGACAATATTAATAAAATAATGTAAATTTGTATGAAAATTAAGATGCAAAATACCCATAAAATAACGCATTTTTTATAAAAATATATATACGAAAAAACATAAAATATTTGATTTTGTATTAAAATAAATAGATATACAAAATACACATAAAATAAGCTAAATTTGAATTGAAATATATATACAAAATACATAAAATAATGTAAATTTGTATCAAAATACCTATACAAATACACATATAATAACGTAAATTTGTATAAAAATATATAAACAAAATACACATTAAATAATGTAAATACGTATAAAAAATGTAAAAAATACATAAATAATCATGTAATTCGTATCAAAATAAATAGACAAAATACCAATAAAATAATGTAAATTTCTATGAGAAAACATATACAAAATACACATAAATAACGCAAATATCAATAAAAACATATATAATATAATATATTTTTATACATATTTAAAATATTTAATGTATATTTTGTATATATATATTTTATCCAAATTTACGTGATTTTATATGTATTTGTTTATATTTTCATACAAATTTAAATTATTTTATGTGAGTTTTGTATATGTATTTCAATACAAATTTGCCTAACTTTATGTGTATTTTGCATATCTATTTTCAAACAAATTTAAATTATTTTTGTGTATTTTTGTATATATTTTTTACAAATTTTAGTTATTTTATTTGTTTTTTGTATATATATTTTCTTACAAATATACATTCTTTTATTGGAGTTTTGTGTATTTAATTTTTCACGAATTTACATTATTTTATGTGTATTTTGTATATATTTTTCTACGTATTTAAACTATTTTATGTGTATTTTATATATACATTTTCATAAAAATTTATGTTATTTTATTGTGTGTATTCGTATATATTTTGAAACATTTTATACAAATTCATGTTATTTTATGTGTATTTGTATATATATTTTCATACAAATTTATATTATTTTATGTGTATTCTTACATATATTTTATTACAAATTTACCTTATTTTATGTTTATTTTGTATATTTATTTCATTCAATTTTAAATTATTTAATGTGTATATTTGTATTTGTATTTAGGTTATTTTATGTGTGTTTTCTATATATATTTTCATCCAAAATTACATTATTTTATTGTTATTTTCTTAATTTAACTCGATACGAATTTAAATTATTTCATAGGTATTTTGTATACATATTTTTATACTCATTTACATTATCTAATGTGTGTTTTGTATATATTTTTTTATGCAAACTAATTTTATGTGCATTTTTGTACATATATTTTTATAGAAACTTAAAACGTTATTTTATGTGTATTTTGTATATGTTTTCTCATACAAATTTACATTATTTAATTAGTTTTTTGTTTATTTATTTTGATACGAATGACTTGATTATTGGTGTATTTTGTAAATATTTTTTATACGTATTTACATTACTTAATGTGTATTTTGTTTATAATTTTTTTTTAGAAATTTACGTTATTATATGTGTATTTGTTAAAAATATTTTGAAACGAATTTACTTTATTTTATGTATTTTGTATATATATTTCAATTCAAATTTAGCTTATTTTGTGTGTATTTTGTATATCTATTTTCATGCAAATTTAATTACTTCTGTGTATTTTTTTATATAGTTTTATACAAATTTACGTTATTTTATGTGCATTTTGTATATTTATATTTATACAAATACACATTCTCTTATTGGTATTTTGTTTATTTATATTTATACGAATTTACATTATTTTATGTGTATTTTGTTTACATTTTTGATTCGTATTTACTTAATTTTATTTGTATTTTGTATATATATATTTATAGAAATCTACGTTATTTTATGTGTATTCGTATATATTTTGAAACAAATTTACATTGTTTTATATGTTTTTTGCATATCTATATCAATACAAATTTAACTTATTGTATGTGCATTTTGTATATTTATTTTAATACAAATTCAAATATTTTATGTGTATTTTGGTATATATAATTTTATAAAAAATGCGTTATTTTTTAGGTATTTTGCATCTTAGTTTTCATACAAATGTACATTATTTTATTAATATTCTGTGTATATATTTTGATACGATTTTATATTATACTATTTGTGTTTTGTATATATTTTTTATACATATTTTCATTATTTAATGTGTATTTTTTATATATATTTTATACAAATTAACGTCATTTTAAGTGTATTTGTTTATATAATTTCATTCAAATTTACATTATTTTAAGTGTATTTTGTATATGTATTTCAATACAAATTTACCTAATTTTATGTGTATTTTGTATATTTATTTTCATACAAATTTAAATTATTTTTGTGTTTTTTTGTATATACATATAGAGTAAATTTCTATGAAAATATATATTCAAAATACATATAAAATTATGTAAATAAGTATAAAAATATATATATCAAATACACCTAAAAAAATGAAAACTCGTATCAAAATAAATAAACAAAATTCCGATAAAAGAACGTATATTTGTAGGAAAATAAATATACAAAATACACATAAAATTACGAAAATTTGAATAAAAATATATACAAAAAAACAAAAAAATAAATTTCAATTTGTATGAAAATAGATATACAAAATACACATATAATTAGTTAAATTTGTATTTAAATACATGTACAAAATACACATAAAATAATGTTAATTTGTATGAAATGAAAACAAATTCACATAAAATAACGAACATTTGCATAAAATAGATATACAAAATATACATAGAATAATGTAAAATCGTATCAAAATAAATACACAGAATATCAATAAAATAATGTAATTTTGTATGAAAATAAAGATGCAAAATACCCATAAAATAAAGCATATTTTTTTAAAAATACATATACAAGAATACACATAGAATAATTAAATTTGTATTAAAATTAATATACAAAATGCACGTACAATAAGGGAAATTTGTATAGAAAAAATATACAAAATGCACATAAAACAATGTATATTTGTTTCAAAATATATATACGAATACACATAAAATAACGTATATTTCTATAGAAATATATATAAAAAATACACTTGAAATGACGTAAATACGTATAAAAATATATATACACAATACACATTAAATAATGTAAATTCGCATCAAAATAAATAAACAAAATATCAATAAAAGAATGTGTATTTGTATGAAAATAGATATACAAAATACACATAAAATATTGTAAATTTGTATAAAACACTATTAAAAAAATACACAAAAATAATTTAAATTTGTATAAAAATATATATACAAAATACACATAAAACTAGTTAAATTTCTATTGAAATACATATACAAAATACACATAAAATAATGTAAATTTGAATGAAAATATATAAACAAATACACTTAAAATAACGTAAATTTGTATGAAATATATATAGAAAATACACATTAAATAATGTAAATATGTATAAAAAAATATATACAAAACACAAATAGAATAATGTAAAATAGTATCAAAATAAATACACAGAATATTAATAAAATAATGTAAATTTGTATGAAAATAAAGATGCAAAATACCCATAAAACAACGCATTTTTTATGAAAATATATATACCAAAATACACATAAAATATTTAAATTTGTATTACAATAAATATTCAAAATGCACATACAATAATGTAAATTTGTATTGAAATAGATATGCAAAATACACATAAAACAATGTAAATTTGTTTCAAAATATATATACGAATACACATAAAATAACGTAGATTTCTATAAAAATATATATACAAAATACACATAAAATGAAGTAAATACGTATAAGAAAATGTATACAAAATACACATAAAATAATGTAAATTCGTATCAAAACAAATAAACTAAATGCCAATAAAAGAATGTTTACTTGTATAAATATAAATATACAAAATACACATAAAATAACGTAAAATTGTATAAAACTATATACAGAAATAAACAAAAATAATTAAATTTGTATGAAAATAGATATACAAAAGACACATAAAATAAGCTAAATTTGAATTGAAATAAATATAGAAAATACATAAAATAATGTAAATTTGTATCAAAATATATTCAAATACACATATATTAAAATTGATATACAAAATGCGTATATAATAAGGTAAATTTGTATTGAAAAAATATGGAACATACACGTTTACTCATACAAATTTATATTATTTTATTGGTATTTTGTTTATTTATTTTGATACGAATTACATGATTATATGTGTATTTTGTACATATTTTTTATACGTATTTACATTATTTAATGTGTATTTTGTTTATATATTTTCATACAAATTTACGTTATTATATGTGTATTTGTATAAATATTTTGATACAAATTTACTTTATTTCATTTTTTTTGTATATATATTTCAATTCAAATTTAGCTTATTTTGTGTGTATTTTGTATATATTTTCATACAAATTTAATTACTTCTGTGTATTTTTGTATATAGTTTTATATAAATTTACGTTATTTTATGTGTATTTTGTATATTTATATTTATACAAATACACATTCTTTTATTGGTATTTAGTTTATTTATTTTGATACGAATTTACATTATTTTATGTGTTTTTTGTATACATTTTTTTATACGTATTTACTTCATTTTATGTGTATTTTGTATATATTTTTATAGAAATCTACGTTATTTTATGTGTATTCGTATATATTTTGAAACAAATTTACATTGTTTTACATGTATTTTGCATATCTATTTCAATACAAATTTACGTTATTGTATGTGTTTTTTTGTATATTTATTTTAATACAAATTTAATTTTTTTATGTGTATTTTGGTATATATATTTTTATAAATAAAAAAATGCGTTATTTTACGGGTATTTTGCTTCTTTATTTTCATACAAATTTACATTATTTTATTAATATTCTGTGTATTTATTTTGATACGATTTTACATTATTCTATTTGTGATTTTTACATATTTTTTTATACAAATTTACGTTATTTTAAGTGTATTTGTTTATGTATTTTCATTCAAATTTACATTATTTTATGTGTATTTTGTGTATGTATTCAATACAAATTTACCTAATTTTATGTGTATTTTGTATATTTATTTTCATACAAATTTAAAATATTTTGTGTATTTTGTATATAGTTTGATACAAATTTAGGTTATTTTATGTGTATTTTGTATATCTATTTTCATACAAATACACATTCTTTTATTGATATTTTGTTTATTTATTTTGACGCGAATTTTATGTGAATTTGTTTTCATTTCATACAAATTTACATTATTTTATGTGTATTTTGTACATGTATTTAAATACAAATTTAACTAATTATATGTGTATTTTGTACATCTATTTTCATACAAAATTGAAATTTATTTTTTTGTTTTTTTGTATATATTTTTATTCAAATTTTCGTAATCTTATAAAAATATATATACCAAAATACACATAAAATATTTAAATTTGCATTGAAATAAATATACAAAATGCACATACAATAAGGTAAATTTGTATTGAAAGAGATATGCAAAAATACATATAAAACAATGTAAATTTGTTTCAAAATATATATACGAATACAAATAAAAAAACGTAGATTTCTTTAAAAATATATATACAAAATACACTTAAAATTAAGTAAATACGTATAAAAAATGTATACAAAATACACATAAAATAATGTAAATTCGAATTAAAATAAATAAACAAAATACCAATAAAAGAATGTGTATTTGGATAAATATAAATATACAAAATACACATACAAAATAAACATAAAATAAGGTAGATTTATAAAAAAAATATATGTACAAAATACACATAAAATAATGTAAATTTATATAAAAATATATATACAAATACACATAAAATACCATGAATTTGTATAAAAATATATATTCAAAATAAATATTAAATAATGTAAAAGCGTATAAAAATATATATACAAAGTACATATAAAATAATGTAAATTCGTATCAATATAAATCAACAAAACACCAATAAAATAATATATATTTGAATGAAAATAAATTTACAAAATACACATAACATAACTAAAATTTGTATTAAAATATATACAAAAATACATAGAAATAATTTGAGTTAGTATGAAAATAGATATACAAAATACACATAAAACTAGGTAAACTAGGTATATACAAAATACCCATAAAATATTGTAAATTTGTGTCAAAATATATAAACAAATACACATAAAATAACGTAAATTTGTATGAAAAATATATACAAAATACACATAGAATAATGTCATTTCGTATCAAAATGAATGAGCAGAATATCAATAAAATAATGTAAATTTGTATGAAAATAAAGATGCAAAATACCCAAAAAATAAAGCATATGTTTATAAAAATACAGATACAAAATTACACATCGAATAATTAAATTTGTATTAAAATTAATATACAAAATGCGTATATAATAAGGTAAATTTGTATTGAAAAAATATGCAACATACACGTTTACTCATACAAATTTATATTATTTTATTGGTATTTTGTTTATTTATTTTGATACGAATTACATGTGTTTCAATACAAATTTACCTAATTTTATGTGTATTTTGTATATTTATTTTCATACAAATTTAAAATATTTTTGTTTTTTTGTACATAGTTTGATACAAATTTAGGTTATTTTATGTGTATTTTGTATATCTATTTTCATACAAATACACATTCTTTTACTGAGATTTTGTTTATTTATTTTGACGCGAATTTACATTATTTAATGTGTATTTTGTATATATATTTTTATACGTATTTAAATCATTTCATGTGTATTTTGTATAGTTTTAAACAAATTTATATTATTTAATGTGTATTTTGTATATATATATTTATACAAATACACATTCTTTTATTGGTATTTTGTTTATTTATTTTGATACTAATTTACATTATTTTATGTGTATTTTGTATACATTTTTTATACGTATTTACATAATTTTATGTGTATTTTGTATATATATTTTTATAGAAATCTACCTTATTTCATGTGTATTCGTATATATATTTTGAAACAAATTTACATTGTTTATATGTATTTTGCATATCTATTTTTGTGTATTCTGTATTTATTTTTGTTATACATAGAATAATGTAAAATCGTATCAAAATAGGTACACAGAATATCAATAAAATAATTTAAATTTGTATGAAAATAAAGATGCAAAATACCCATAAGATAAAGCATATTTTTTCTTAAAAATACATATACAAAAATACACATAGAATAATTAAATTTGTATTAAAATTAATATACAAAATGCACACATACAATAAGGTAAATTTGTATTGAAAAAAAACGCAAAATACAAATAAAACAGAGTAAATTTGTTTCAAAATATATATACGAATACACATAAAATAACGTAGATTTCTATAGAAATATATATACAAAATACACATGAAATTATGTAAATACGTATAAAAATATATATATAAAATACATATTAAGTAATGTAAATTCGTGACAAAATAAATAAACAAAATATCATGAAAAGAATGTGTATTTGTATGAAAATAAATAATAGATAATAAATTTGTATGTAATATATATGCAAGATACATTTAAATAATGTAAATATGTATAAAAAAATATATACAAAAAACAAATAGAATAATGTAAAATCGTATCAAAATAAATACACCGAATATTAATAAAATAATGTAAATTTGTATGAAAATAAAGATGCAAAATTCCCATCAAATAGCGCATTTCTTATAAAAATATATATACCAAAATACACATAAAATATTTAAATTTGTATTGAAATAAATATACAAAATGCACATACAATAAGGTAAACTTCTATTGAAAGAGATATGCAAAAATACATATAAAATAATGTAAATTTGTTTCAAAATATATACGATTACACATAAAATAACGTAGATTTCTATAAAATATATATAAAATACACATAAAATTAAGTAAATACGTATAAAAAAATGTAAACAAAATACACATAAAATAATGTAAATTCGAAACAAAATAAATAAACAAAATACCAATAAAAGAATGTATATCTATTTATTTTAACACAAAATCTAATATTTTGTGTTTTTCGTATATATATTTTTATAAAAAATGTGTTATTTTATGGGTATTTTGCATCTTAATTTTCATACAAATTTACATTATTTTATTAATATTTTCTGTATTTATTTTGATACGATTTTACATTATTTTATTTATGTTTTGTATATATTTTTTTTATACATATTTACATTATTTAATGTGTTTTTTGTATATATATTTGATACATATTTACGTTATTTTAAGTTATTTTATGTGTATTTGTTTATATATTTTGACACAAATTTACTATATTTTATGGGTATTTTGTATATATATTTCAAAAGAAATTTACCTAGTTTTATATGTATTTTGAATATCTATTTTCATACAAACTCAAATTATTTTTATGTATTTTTGTATATATTTCAATACAAATTTTAGTTATGTTATGTGTATTTTGTTAATCTATTTTCATTCAAATATATATTATTTTATTGGTATTTTGTTCATATATATTGATACGAGTTTACATTATTTTATATGTACTTTGTATATATATTTTTATACGCATTTACATTATTTAATATTTATTTTGAATATATAATCTTATACAAATTCATGGTATTTTATGTGTATTTGTATATATATTTTCATATAAATTTACATTATTTTATGTGTATTTTGTACATATATTTCATTACAAATTTACCTTATTTTATGTTTATTTTGTATGTGTATTTTGTACATTTATATTTATACAAATACACATTCTTTTATTGGTATTTTGTTTATTTATTTTGTTTCGAGTTTAAATTATTTTATGTGTATTTTGTTTACATTTTTTTATACGTATTTACTTAATTTTATGTGTATTTTGTATATATATTTTATAGAAATCTACGTTATTTTATGTGTATTCGTATAAATATATTGAAACAAATTTACATTGTTTTATATGTATTTTTGCATATCTCTTTCAATAGAAGTTTACCTTATTGTATGTGCATTTTGTATATTTATTTCAATACAAATTTAAATATTTTATGTGTATACATGTACAAAAAATACATAAAATAATGTAGATTTGTATGAAATGAAAACAAATACATTTTATATAAAATATATATACAAAAAACACATAGAATAATGTAAAATCATATTAAAATAAATACACAGAATATCAATAAAATAATGTAAATTTGTATGAAAATAAAGATGCAAAATACCCATAAAATAAAGCATATTTTTATAAAAATACATATACAAAAATACACATAGATTAATCAAATTTGTAATAAAATTAATATACAAAATGCACATACAATAAGGTAAATTTGTATTGAAAAAATATGCAAAATACACATAAAACAATGTAAATTTGTTTCAAAATATATATACGAATACACATAAAATAACGCAGATTTCTATAGAAATATATATACAAAATACACTTGAAATAATCTAAATACGTATAAAAATATATATACAAAATACACATTAAATAATGGTAATTCGCGTCAAAATAAATAAACAAAATATCATGAAAAGAATGTGTATTTGTATGAAAATAGATATACAAAATACACATAAAATAACCTAAATTTGTATCAAACTATATTCTAAAATACACAAAAATATTTTAAATTTGTATGAAAATAAATATACAAAATACACATAAAATTAGGTAGATTTGTATTGAAATACATATACAAAATACACATAAAATAATGTAAATTTGAATGAAAAGACATAGACAAATACACTTAAAATAACGTAAATTTGTATAAAAAAATATATACAAAACACAAATAGAATAATGTAAAATCGTATCAAAATAAATACACAGAATATTAATAAAATAATGTATATTTGTATGAAAATAAAGAGGCAAAATACCCATAAAATAACGCTTTTTTATTTTATTTATAAAAATATATATACCAAAATACACATAAAAAAAATTAAATTTGAATTAAAATAAATATATGAAAAACACATAGAATAAGGTAAATGTGTATTGAAATAGATATGCAAAATACAGATAAAACAATGTAAATTTGTTTCAAAATATATATACGAATACACATAAAATAACGTAGATTTCTATAAAAAATATATATACAAAATACACATAAAATGAAGTAAATACGTATAAAAAAATGTATACAAAATACACATAAAATAATGTAAATTCGTATCAAAATAAATATACAAAACACCAATAAAAGAATGTGTATTTGTATAAATATAAATATACAAAATACACATAAAATAACGTAAATTTATATAAAACTATATACAAAAATACACAGAGGTATTTTAATTTGTATGAAAATAGATATACAAAATAAGGTAAATTCTTTTCAAATTCAATAAACAAAATTCAGATAAAAGAAAGTATATTTGTAGAATAAATAAATATACAAAATACACATAAAATAACGAAAATTTGTTTGAAAATATATAAAAAAATAAACAAAAATAATTTCAATTTGTATGAAAATAAATATACAAAATGCACATGTATTTTGTATATCTATTTTCACACAAATTTAATTACTTTTGTGTATTTTTGCATATAGTGTTATATAAATTTACGTTATTTTATTTGTATTTTGTATATTTATATTTATACAATACACATTCTTTTATTAGTATTTTGTTTATTTATTTTGATACGAGTTTACATTATTTTATGTGTATTTTTTATACCTTTTTTTTATACGTATTTACTTCATTTTATGTGTATTTTGTATATTTATTTTCATAGAAATCTACGTTATTTTATGTGTATTCGTATATATACTTTGAAAAAGATTTACATGGTTTTATATGTATTTTGCATATCTATTTGAATACAAATTTACCTTATTGTATGTGCATTTTGTATATTTATTTTAATACAAATTCAAATATTTTATGTGTGTCTTGGTATTTTATGGGTATTTTGCATCTTAATTTTCATACAAATTTACATTATTTTATTAATATTCTGTGTATTTATTTTGATACGATTTTATATTATTCTATTTGTGTTTTGTATATATTTTTTTATGCATATTTACATTATTTAATGTGTATTTTTTATATATATTTTATACAAATTTACGTTATTTTAAGTGTATTTGTTTATATATTTTCATTCAAATTTACATTATTTTATGTGTATTTTGTAAATGTATTTCAATACAAATTTACCTAATTTTATGTGTATTTTGTATATTTATTTTCATACAAATTAAAATTATTTTTGTGGATTTTTGTATATAGTTTTATACAAATTTAGGTGATTTTATGTGTATATTGTATATCTATTTTCATACAAATACACATTCTTTTATTGATATTTTGTTTATTTATTTTGACGCGAATTTACATTATTTAATGTGTATTTTATGTATATATTTTTATACGTGTTTACATCATTTGATGTGTATTTTGTAAATATATCTCTATAGAAATCTACGTTGATTTATGAGTATTCGTAAATAGATTTTGAAATAAATTTACACTGTTTTATGTGTATTTTGCATATTTTTTCAATACAAATTTACCTTATTGTATATGCATTTTGTATATTAATTTTAATACAAATTTAATTATGCTATGTGTATTTTTGTATATGTATTTTTATAAAAAATATGCTTTATTTTATGGGTATTTTGCATTTTCATTTTCATACAAATTTACATTATTTTATTTATATTCTGTTTATTTTTTTTTAAACATTTTTACATTATTCAATGTGTATTTTGTATATCTATTTTTATACGTATTTACTTAATTTATGTGTATTTTGTATATATATTTTTATAGAAATCTACGTTATTTTATGTGTATTCGTATATATTTTGAAACAAATTTACATTGTTTTATATGTATTTTTGCATATCTCTTTCAATACAAGTTTACCTTATTGTATGTGCATTTTGTATATTTACTTCAATACAAATTTAAATATTTTATGTGTATTTTGGTATATATATTTTTATAAGAAATGCGCTATTTGATGGGAATTTTGCATCTTTATTTTCATACAAATTTACATTATTTTATTAATATTCGGTGTATTTATTTTGATATGATTTCACATTATTCTATTTGTTTTTTGTATATATATTTTTTATACATATTTACATTATCTAATGTGTATCTTGCATATATATTTCATACAAATTTATTATCTATTATTTATTTTCATACAAATACACATTCTTTTCATGATATTTTGTTTATTTATTTTGACACGAATTTAATTAGATATGTTTTGTATATATATATTTTTATACGTATTTACATAATTTCATGTGTATTTTGTATATATATTTCTATAGAAATCTACGTTATTTTATGTGTATTCGTATATATATTTTGAAACAAATTTACTTTGTTTTATATGTATTTTTGAATATCTCTTTCAATACATATTTACCTTACTGTATATGCATTTTGTATATTTATTTCAATACAAATTTAAATATTTTATGGGTATTTTGGTATATATTTTTATAAAAAAATGCGCTATTATATGGGAATTTTGCATCTTTCTTTTCATACAAATTTACATTATTTTATTGATATTCTGTGTATTTATATTGATAGGATTTTACATTATTCTATTTCTTTTTGTAAATATTTTTTTATACACATTTACATTATTTAATGTGTATCTTGCATATATATTTTATACAAATTTACGTTATTTTAAGTGTATTTGTTTATATTTTCATTCAAATTTACATTATTCTATGTGTATTTTGTATATGTATTTCAATACAAATTTACCTAATTTTATGTGTATTTTGTATATTTCTTTTCATACAAATTTTAAATATTTTTGTGTATTTTTGTATATAGTTTTATACAAATTTAGGTTATTTTATGTACGCATTTACTTTATTTAATGTGTGTTTTGTATGTTTATTTTTATGCAAATTTACTTTATTTTATGTGCATTTTTGTACATATATTTTTTTAGAAATTTGCGTTAATTTATGTGTATTTGTATTTGTTTTCTCATACAAATTTACATTATTTGATTGCTATTTTGTTTATTTATTTTGATACGAATGAAAATAGATATACAAAATATACATAAAATAAACTAAATTTGTTTTGAAATATATATACAAAATACATAAAATAATGTAAATTTGTATCAAAATATTTTAACAGATGCGCATAAAATAACGTAAATTTGTTTTAAAATATACAAAATACACATTAAATAATGTAAATATGTATAAAAATATATATACAAAACACAAATAGAATAATGTAAAATCGTATTAAAATAAATACACAGAATATTAATAAAACAATGTAAATTTGTATGAAAATAAAGATGCAAAATACCCATTAAATAACGCATTTTTTATAAAAATATATATACCAAAATACACATGAAGAAATTAATTTGTGTTAAAATAAATATACAAAATACACATACAATAAGGTAAATCTGTATTGAAATATATATGCAAAATACATATAAAACAATGTATATTTGTTTCAAAATATATATACGAACACACAAAAAATAACTTATTTTTATATAAAAATATATATAAAAATAAAAAAAAAAAAATATAAATAAAAAAAAAAAAAAAAAAACATAAAATAATGTAAATTCGTATCAAAATAAATAAACAAAATACAAATAAAAGAATGTGTATTTGTATAAATATAAATATACAAAATACACATAAAATAACGTAAATTTGTATAAAAATATAAAAAAATACACAGAAGTAATTAAATTCGTATGAAAATAGATATACAAAATACAGATAAAATAAGCTAAATTTGAATTGAAATGTATATACAAAATACAATATTTTATGTGTATATTTGTATTTGTATTTAGGTTATTTTATGTGTATTTTGTATATATATTTTCATCCAAAATTTCATTATTTTATTGGTATTTTCTTAATTTAATTCGATACGAATTTAGATTATTTCATAGGTATTTTCTATACATATTTTTATACTCATTTACATTATCTAATGTGTGTTTTGTATATATATTTTTATGCAAATTTATTTTATGTTAATTTTTGTACATATATTTTATAGAAATTTGCGTTATTTTATGTATATAGTTTTATATAAATTTACGTTATTTTATGTGCATTTTGTATATTTATATTTATACAAATACACATTCTTTTATTGGTATATTGTTTATTTACATTTATACGAATTTACATTATTTTATGTGTATTTTGTATACATTTTTTATACGTATTTACTTTATTTTATATGTATTTTGTATATGTATTTTTATAGAAACCTACGTTATTTTATGTGTATTCGTATATATATTTTGAAACAAATTTATATTATTTTATATGTATTTTGCATATCTATTTCAATACAAATTTACCTTATTGTATGTGCATTTTGTATATTTATTTTAATACAAATTGAAATATTTTATGTGTATTTTGGTATCAATAATTTTATAAAAAAACGTAAATTTGTATAAAAAAATATGTACAAAACACAAATAGAATAATGTAAAATCGTATCAAAATAAATACACAGAATATTAATAAAATAATGTAAATTTGTATGAAAATAAAGAAGGAAAATACCCATAAAATAACGCATTTTTTTTATTTATAAAAATATATATACCAAAATACACATCAAAAAATTAAATTTGTATTAAAATAAATATACAAAAAACCCATACAATAAGGTAAATTTGTATTGAAATAGATATGCAAAATACATATAAAACAATGTAAATTTGTTTCAAAATATATATACGAATACACATAAAATAACGTAGATTTCTATAAAAATATATATACAAAATACACATAACATGAAGTAAATACGTATAAAAAAAAGTATACAAAATACACATAAAATAATGTAAATTCGTATCAAAATAAATAAACAAAATACCAATAAAAGAATGTGTATTTGTATAAATATAAATATACAAAATACACATAAAATAACGTAAATTTATATAAAACTATATACAAAAATACACAGAAGTAATTAAATTTGTATGATAATATATACAAAATACACACAAAATAAGATAAACTTGAATTGAAATATATATACAAAATACACATATTTTGCATATCTATTTCAAACAAATTTAAATTATTTTTGTGTATTTTTGTATATATTTATTTTTGTTATACATAGAATAATGTAAAATCGTATCAAAATAAGTACACAGAATATCAATAAAATAATTTAAATTTGTATGAAAATAAAGATGCAAAATACCCATAAGGTAAAGCATATTTTTTTTTTAAACATATACAAAAATACACATAGAATAATTAAATTTGTATTAAAATTAATATACATAATGCACACATACAAAAAGGTAAATTTGTATTGAAAAAAAAATGCAAAATACAAATAAAACAGTGTAAATTTGTTTCAAAATATATATACGAATACACATAAAATAACGTGTATATTGTATATCTATTTTCATACAAATACACATTCTTTTATTGATATTTTGTTTATTTATTTTGACGCGAGTTTACATTATTTAATGTGTATTTTATATATATATATATATATATATATATATATATATATATATATATATATATATATATATATATATATATATATATATATATATATATATATATATATATATATATATATATATATATATATATATATATATATATATATATATATATATATATTTTTATACGTGTTTACATCATTTGATGTGTATTTTGTATATATATTTCTATAGAAATCTACGTTGATTTATGAGTATTCGTATATAGATTTTGAAATAAATTTACACTGTTTTATGTGTATTTTGCATATTTTTTCAATACAAATTCACCTTATTGTATATGCATTTTGTATATTAATCTTAATTCAAATTTAATTATGCTATGTGTATTTTTGTATATGTATTTTTATAAAAATATGCTTTATTTTATGGGTATTTTGCAATTTTATTTTCATACAAATTTTATTATTTTATTTATACTATTGTGTTTATTTTTTTTTGAAACAATTTTACATTATTCTATGTGTATTTTGTATATCTATATTCATACGTATTTACTTAATTTTAAGTGTATTTTGTATATATATTTTTATAGAAATCTACGTTATTTTATGTGTATTCGTATATATATTTTGAAACAAATTTACATTGTTTTATATGTATTTTTGCATATCTCTTTCAATACAAGTTTACCTTATTGTATGTGCATTTTGTATATCTATTTCAATACAAATTTAAATATTTTATGTGTATTTTGGTATATATATTTTTATAAGAAATGCGCTATTTGATGGGAATTTTGCATCTTTATTTTCATACAAATTTACATTATTTTATTAATATTCGGTGTATTTATTTTGTTACGATTTCAAATTATTCTATATGTTTTTTGTAATATATTTTTTTTTCCATATTTACATTATTTAAAGTGTATCTTCCATATATATTTCATACAAATTTATTATCTATTATTTATTTTCATGCAAATACACATTCTTTTCATGATATTTTGTTTACTTATTTTGACACGAATTTACCTAGATATGTATTTTGTATATATATTTTTATACGTATTTACATAATTTCTTGTGTATTTTGTATATATATTTCTATAGAAATCTACATTATTTTATGTGTATTCGTATATATATTTTGAAACAAATTAACTTTGTTTTATATGTATTTTTGAATATCTCTTTCAATACATATTTACCTTACTGTATATGCATTTTGTATATTTATTTCAATACAAATTTAAATATTTTATGTGTATTTTGGTATATATATTTTCATAAAAAATGCGCTATTTTATGGGAATTTTGCATCTTTCTTTTCATACAAATTTACATTATTTTATTGATATTCTGTGTATTTATATTGATAGGATTTTACATTATTTTATTTCTATTTTGTATATATTTTTTTATACACATTTACATTATTTAATGTGTATCTTGCATATATATTTTATACAAATTTACGTTATTTTAAGTGTATTTATTTATATATTTTCATTCAAATTTACATTATTTTATGTATATTTTGTATATGTATTTCAATACAAATTTACCTAATTTTATGTGTATTTTGTATATTTCTTTTCATACAAATTTTAAAATTTTTTGTGTATTTTTGTATATAGTTTTATACAAATTTAGTTTATTTTATATACGCATTTACATTATTTAATGTGTGTTTTGTATATATATTTTTATGCAAATTTACTTTATTTTATGTGCATTTTTGTACATATATTTTTTTAGAAATTTGCGTTATTTTATGTGTATTTGTATATGTTATCTCATACAAATTTACATTATTTGATTGCTATTTTGTTTATTTATTTTGATACGAATGAAAATAGATATACAAAATATACATAAAATAAACTAAATTTGTATTAAAATATATATACAAAATACATAAAATAATGTAAATTTGTATCAAAATATTTTAACAGATGCGCATAAAATAACGTAAATTTGTTTTAAAATATACAAAATACACATTAAATAATGTAAATATGTATAAAAAAATATATACAAAACACAAATAGAATAATGTAAAATCGTATCAAAATAAATACACTGAATATTAATAAAACAATGTAAATTTGTATGAAAATAAAGATGCAAAATACCCATTAAATAACGCATTTTTTTATAAAAATATATATACCAAAATACACATGAAAAAATTAATTTGTATTAAAATAAATATACAAAATACACATACAATAAGGTAAATCTGTATTGAAATAGATATGCAAAATACATATAAAACAATGTAAATTTGTTTCAAAATATATATACGAATACACATAAAATAACGTAGATTTGTATAAAAATATATATACAAAATACACATAAAATGAAGTAAATACGTATAAGAAAATGTATACAAAATACACATAAAATAATGTAAATTCGTATCAAAATAAATAAACAAAATACCAATATAAGAATATGTATTTGTATAAATATAAATATACAAAATACACATAAAATAACGTAAATTTTTATAAAACTATATACAAAAATACACAGAAGTTATTAAATTCGTATGAAAATAGATATACAAAATACAGATAAAATAAGCTAAATTTGAATTGAAATGTATATAGAAAATACATAAAATAATGTAAATTTGTATCAAAATATTTATAAAAATACATATAATAACGTAAATTTGTTTAAAAATATATAAACAAAATACACATTAAGTAATGTAAATACGTATAAAAAAAAGTACAAAATACACATATAATCATGTAATTCGTATCAAACTAAATAAACAAAATTTCAATAAAATAATGTAAATTTGTATGAGAAAACATATACAAATACATATAAAATAACGCAAATTTATATAAAAATATATGTCCAAAAATGAACGTAAAATAAATTAACTTTGGATAAAAATATATACAAAACACACATTAAATAATGTAAATCCGTACATAAAATAACCTAAATTTGTATAAAACTATATACAAAAATACACAAAAATAATTTAAATTTGTATGAAAAGAAATATTCAAAATACACATAAAATTAGGTTAATTTGTATTGAAATACATATACAAAATACATATAAAATAATGTAAATTTGAAAGAAAATATATAAACAAATACACATATAATAACGTAAATTTGTATGAAATATATAATCAAAATACACATTAAATAATGTAAATATGTATAAAAAAATATATACAAAACACAAATAGAATAATGTAAAATCGTATCAAAATATATACACAGAATATTATTAAAATAATGTAAATTTGTATGAAAATTAAGATGCAAAATACCTATAAAATAACGCATTTTTTATAAAAATATTGATACCAAAATACACATAAAATATTTGAATTTGTATTAAAATAAATATACAAAATGCACATACAATAAGGTAAATTTGTATTGAAATCAATATGCAAAATACATATAAAATAATGTAAATTTGTTTCAAAATATATATACGAATACACATAAAATAACGTAGATTTCTATAAAAATATATATACAAAATACACATAATATTAAGTAAATACGTATAAAAAAATGTATACAAAATACACATAAAATAATGTAAATTCGTATAAATGTAAATAAACAATATACCAATAAAAGAATGTGTATTTGTATAAATATAAATATACAAAATGCATATAAAATAACGTAAATTTATATAAAACTATATACATAAAATAACGCAAATTTCTATAAAAATATATGTACAAAAATGAACATAAAATAAATTTACATAAAAATATATATTCAAAACACACTTTAGATAATGTAAATGAGTATAAAAATATGTATACAAAATACTTATGATATAATCTAAATTCGTATCGAATTAAATTAAGAAAATATCAATAAAATAATGTAATTTTGGATGAAAATATATATACAAAATACACATAAAATAACCTAAATACAAATACAAATATACACATAAAATAATTTAAAATTGAATGAAATAAATATACAAAATAAACATAAAATAAGGTAAATTTGTAATGAAATATAAGAAAAAATACTTAAAATAATATAAATTTGTATGAAAATATATAAACAAATACACATTAAATAACATGAATTTGTATAAAATTTGTATCAAAATATATACTTATACACACAATAAAATAACGTAATTTTTTTATGAAAATGTATATACAAAATACACATAAAATAATTTAAATACGTAGAAAAATATATATACAAAAAACACATAAAATAATGTAAATTTGTATGAAAATATATAAACAAATACACATAAAATAATGTAAATTTGGATAAAATATATGTACAAAATGAACATTAAATAATGTAAATATGTATAAAAAAAAATATACAAAATACACATAGAATAATGTTAAATCGTATCAAAATAAATAAAGAGAATATCAATAAAATAATGTAAATTTATATGAAAATAAAGATGCAAAATATCCATATAATAACGCATATTTGCATAAAAATATATATACAAAAATACATATAAAATAGTTAAATTTGTATTAAAATAAATATACAAAATGCACGTAAAATAAAGTAAATTTGTATTGAAATAGATATGCAAAATACACATCAATAATGTAAATTTGTATCAAAATATATATACGAATACTCATAAAATAGAGTAAATTTCTATGAAAATATACATACAAAATAGATATACAAAATACACATATAACTAGTTAAATTTGTATTTAAATACATGTACAAAAAACACATAAAATAATGTAGATTTGTATGAAATGAAAACAAATACATTTTATATATAATATATATACAAAATACACATAGAATAATGTAAAATCTTATCAAAATAAATACACAGAATATCAATAAAATAATGTAAATTTGTATGAAAATAAAGATGCAAAATACCCATAAAATAAAGCATATTTTTACAAAAATACATATACAAAAATACACATAGATTAATCAAATTTGTATTGAAAAAATATGCAAAATACACATAAAATAATGTAAATTTGTTTCAAAATATATATACGAATACACATAAAATAACGCAGATTTCTATAGAAATATATATACAAAATACACTTGAAATAATGTAAATACGTATAAAAATATATATACAAAATACACATCAAATAATGTTAATTCGTGTCAAAATAAATAAACAAAATATCATGAAAAGAATGTGTATTTGTATGAAAAAAGATATACAAAATACACAGTATGTGTATTTTGTATATTTATTTTAACACAAATTTTATTATTTTATGTGTATTTTTTATATATATTTTTATAGTAATCTACGTTATTTTATGTGTATTGGTATATATATTTTGAAGCAAATTTACATTGTTTTTATATATATTAGTATATCTATTTCAATATAAAATTCTTTTATTATTGTATTTTTGTTTTTATATTTATTTTAAATTAAATATTTTATTATTTTGGTATATATATTTTAATAAAAAGAGTTTTATATCAATTTAAAATATTTTATGTGTATTTTGTATATCTATTTTCATACAAATACACATTTTTTATTGATATTTTGTTTATTTATTTTGACGCGATTTCACATTATTTAATGTGTATTGTGTATATATATATTTTTATACGTATTTACGTCATTTCATGTATTTTGTATATATTTCTATAGAAATATATGTTATTTTATGTCTTCGTATATATATTTTGAAACAAATATACATTGTTTTATGTGCATTTTGCATATTTTTCAATATAAATTCACCTTATTGTACGTGCATTTTGTATATTAATTTTAATACAAATTTAATTATTCTATGTGTATTTTGTATATGTATTTTCATAAAAAAATGCTTTATTTTATGGGTATTTTGCATCTTTATTTTCACAAATTTTTTATATTTTTTTATTATTCTCTGTATTTTTTTTTTTTGATTTACATTATTCTATGTATATTTTGTATATATATTTCATACAAATGAACGTAATTTTATGTTTTGTTTTCATTTTCATACAAATTTACATTATTTTATGTGTATTTTGTACATGTATTTAAATACAAATTTAGCTAATTATATGTGTATTATGTATATCTATTTTCATACAAATTGAAATTAATTTTGTGTATTTTAGTATATATTTTATTCAAATTTCGTAATTTTATGTGAATTTTGTATATTTATTTTCCTACAAATATACGTTCTTTTATCGGAATTTTGTTTATTTATTTTGATACGAATTTTCATTATTTTAGGTGTATTTGATATATATATTTTATACTTATTTACATAATTTTATATGTATTTTGAATATATATTTTCATAGAAATTTACTCTATTTTATGTGTATTCGTATATATTTTGATACAAATTTACATTATTTATGTGTATGTGTGTGCATATCTATTTCAATACAAATTTTCTTTATTGTAGGTGCCTTTTGTATATTTATTTTGATGCAAATTTAATTATTTTATGTGTATTTGTATATATATTTTAAACAAATATGCGTTATTATATGTGTATTTTTCATCTTTATTTTCATACAAATTTAACTTATTTTATTGATTGTCTGTTTATTTATTTTGATACGATTTTACTTTATTCTGTGTATTTTGTATATATATTTAGACATATTTACATTATTTAATGTATATTTTGTACATATATTTATGGAAATTTACGTTATCTTATGTGTATTTGTTTATATATTTTCATACAAAATTACATTATTTTATGTGTATTTTGTATATGTATTTCAATAAACATTTTCATAATTTCATTTGTATTTTTCATATCTATTTTCAAACAAATTTAAATTATTTTTGTGTATTTTTGTAATATTTTTATACAAATTTTTTTTTATTTGTACTTTGTATATATATTTTCCTAAACAGATACATTCTTTTAGATGAAATTTTCTTTATTTATTTTGATACTAATTTAATTTATTTTATGTGCATTTTTATATATTTTTCTATGTATTTACATTATTTTATGTGTATTTTGTATATATATTTTCATAAAATTTACGTAATTTTATTGTGTGTATTCGTATATATTTTGATAAAAAATTTCATTATTTTATGTGTTTTTGGTATATCTATTTCAATAAAAATCTACCTTATTGTATGTGTATTTTGTATATTTATTTTAATACAAATTTAATTATTTTATGTGTATTTTTGTATATATTTTTTTTTAATATGAGATATTTTATGGGTATTTTGCATCTTTAATTTTATAAATTTTACATTACGTACATATCTTTTATACGTATTTACATTATTTAATGTATTTTGTTTATATTTTTATACAAATTTACGTTATTATATGTGTATTTGAATATATATTTTGATACAATTTTTACATTTTTGTATTTTCTATATTTATTTCAATTCAAATTTAGCTTATTTTATGTCTTTTGTATATCTATTTTCATACAAATTTAATTATTTTTGTTTATTTTTGTATTAAGTTTTATACAATTTTACGTTAATTTATGTGTATTTTGTATATTTATATTTATACAAGTAAACATTCTTTTATTGGCATTTAGTTTATTTATTTTGATACGAATTTACATTATTTTATGTGTATTGTGTATACATTTTCTTATACGTATTTACTTCCTTTTATGTGTATTTTGTATATATATTTTATAGAAATCTACGTTATTTTATGTGTATTCGTATGTATATTTTGAAACAAATTTACATTGTTTTATATGTATTTTGCATATCTATTTCAATACAAATTTTCCTTATTGTATGTGCATTTTGTATATTTATTGTAATACAAATTTAAACATTTTATGTGCATTTTGGTATATATATTTTCATAAAAAATGCGTTGTTTTATGGGTATTTTGCATCTTTATTTTCATACAAATTTACATTATTTTATTAATATTCTGTGTGATACTATTTTACATTATTCTATTTGAGTTTTGTATATATTTTTTTATACAAATTTTCGTTATTTTAAGTGTATTTGTTTATATATTTTTATTCAAATTTATATTATTTTATGTGTGTTTTGTATATGTATTTCAATAGAAATTTACCTAATTTCATTTGTATTTTGTATATATATTTTATACAAATTCAAATTATTTTTTGTGTATTTTTGTATAGAGTTTTATTCAAATTTACAATTTTTTATGTGTATTTTGTATATCTATTTTCATACAAATACACATTCTTTTATTGATATTTTGTTTATTTATTTTGATGCGAATTTACATAATTTAATGTGTATTGTGTATATATATTTTTATACGTATTTACGTCATTTCATGTGTATTTTGTATATATATTTCGATAGAAATTTACGTTATTTTATTTGTATTCGTATATATATTTTGAAACAAATATACATTGTTTTATGTGCATTTTGCATATTTTTTCAATAGAAATTTACCTTATTGTACGTGCATTTTGTATATTAATTTTAATACAAATTTAGCTATTCTATGTGTATTTTTGTATATGTATTTTTATAAAAATGTGCTTTATTTTATGGGTATTTTGCATCTTTATTTTCATACAAAATTACATTATTTTATTGATATGCTGCGTATTTATTTTGATACGATTTTACATTATTCTATGTATATTATGTATATCTATTTTATACCAATGTACGTTATTTTATGTGAATTTGTTTTCATTTCATACAAATTTACATTATTTTATGTGAATTTTGTACATGTATTTAAATACAAATTTAACTAATTATATATGTATTTTGTATATCTATTTTCATACAAATTGAAATTAATTTTGTGTATTTTTGTATATATTTTTATTCAAATTTTCGTAATTTTAAGTGTATTTTATATATTTATTTTCCGACAAATATACGTTCTTTTATCGGAATTTTATTTATTTATTTTGATACGAATTTTCATTTTTTTTAGGTGTATTTGATATATATATTTTTATACTTATTTACATAATTTTATATGTATTTTGAATATATATTTTCATAGAAATTTACTCTATATGTATATGTATAGAAAATACACATGAAATAATCTAAATTCGTATCGAAATAAATGAACAAAATACCGATAAAATAACGTAATTTTGAATGAAAATATATATAGAAAATACACATAAAATAACGTAAATACAAATAAATATATACACATAAAATGATTTGAATTTGAATGAAAATAGATATAAAAATAAACTTAAAATAAGGCAAATTTATAATGAAATATATACAAAATACACATAAAATAATGTAGATTTGTTTCAAAATATATATACGAATACACATAAAATAACGTAGATTTCTATAGAAATATATATTCAAAATACACATGAAATGTTGTAAATACGTATAAAAATATATATACAAAATACACATTAAATAATGTAACTTCGTGTCAAAATAAATAATTAAAATATCAATAAAAGAATGTGTATTTGTATGAAAATACATATACAAAATACACATAAAATAACGTAAATTTGTATAAAACTATATATAAAAATACACAAACATAAGTTAAATTTGTATGAAAATAAATATACAAAATACACATAAAATTAGGTAAATTTGTAAAGAAATACATATACAAAATACACATTAAATAATTTAAATTTGAATGAAAATATATAAACAAATACACTTAAATTAACATAAATTTGTATAAAATATATATAAAAAATACTCATTAAATAATGTAAATATGTATAAAAAATATATATACAAAACACAAATAGAATAATGTAAAATCGTATTAAAATAAATACACAGAATGTAAATAAAATAATGTAAATTTGTATGAAAATAAAGATGCAAAATACCCATAAAATAACGCATTTTTTATAAATATACAAAAACCACATGAAAGGATGTAAATATGTAAAAAATATATATACAAAATACACATTAAATAATGTAAATTCACGTCAAAATAAATAAACAAAATGTCAATAAAAGAATGTGTATTTGTATGAAAATAAATATACAAAATCCACATAAGATAACATAAATTTGTATAAAACTATATACAAAAATACACAAAAATAATTTAAATTTGTATGAAAATAAATATACAAAATACACATAAAATTAGGTAAATTTTTATTGAAATACATATACAAAATACACATAAAATACTGTAAATTTGAATGAATATACTTAAACAAATACACTTAAAATAACGTAAATTTGTATAAAAAAATATATACAAAACACAAATAGAATAATGTAAAATCGTATCAAAATAAATACACAGAATATTAATAAGATAATGTAAATTTGTATGAAAATAAAGAAGCAAAATACCCATAAAATAAAGCATATTTTTATAAAAATACATATACAAAAATACACATAGATTAATCAAATTTGTATTAAAATTAATATACAAAATGCACATACAATAAGGTAAATTTGTATTGAAAAATATGCAAAATACACATAAAACAATGTAAATTTGTTTCAAAAAATATAGACGAATACATATAAAATAACGCAGATTTCTATAGAAATATATATACAAAATACACTTTAAATAATGTAAATACGTATAAAAATATATATACAAAATACACATTAAATAATGTTAATTCGTGTCAAAGTAAATAAACAAAATATCATGAAAAGAATGTGTATTTGTATGAAAATAGATATACAAAATACACATGAAATAACCTAAATTTGTATAAAACTATATACAAAAATACACAAAAATAATTTAAACTTGTATGAAAATAAATATACAAAAAACATATAAAAATAGGTAAATTTGTATTGAAATACATATACAAAATACACATAAAATAATGTAAATTTGAATGAAAATACATAAACAAATACACTTAAAATAACGTAAATTTGTATAAAAAAATATATACAAAACACAAATAGAATAATGTAAAATCGTATCAAAATAAATACACAGAATATTAATAAAATAATGTAAATTTGTATGAAAATAAAGAAGCAAAATACCCATAAAATAACGCATTTTTTTTAAATATATATACAAAAATACACAAAAGGTAAATCTGTATTGAAATAGATATGCAAAATACATATAAAACAATGTAAATTTGTTTCAAAATATATATACGAATACACATAAAATAACGTAGATTTGTATAAAAATATATATACAAAATACACGTAAAATGAAGTAAATACGTATAAAAAATGTATACAAAATACACATAAAATAATGTAAATTCGTATCAAAATAAATAAACAAAATACCAATAAAAGAATGTGTATTTGTATAAATATAAATATACAAAATACACATAAAATAACGTAAATTTGTATAAAACTATATACAAAAATACACAGAAGTAATTAAATTCGTATGAAAATAGATTTACAAAATACAGATAAAATAAGCTAAATTTGAATTGAAATGTATATACAAAATACATAAAATAATGTAAATTTGTATCAAAATATTTATAAAAATACATATAATAACGTAAATTTGTTTAAAAATATATAAACAAAATACACATTAAGTAATGTAAATACGTATAAAAATATGTACAAAATACACATATAATCATGTAATTCGTATCAAACTAAATAAACAAAATAGCAATATAATAATGTAAATTTGTAAGAGTAAACATATACAAATACATATAAAATAACGCTAATTTCTATAAAAATATATGTCCAAAAATGAACGTAAAATAAATTATTTTTGGATAAAAATATATATACAAAACACACATTAAATAATGTAAATGCGTACATAAAATAACCTAAATTTGTATAAAACTATATACAAAAATACACAAAAATAATTTAAATTTGTATGAAAAGAAATATACAAAATACACATAAAATTAGGTTAATTTCTATTGAAATACATATACAAAATACACATAAAATAATGTAAATTTGAAAGAAAATATATAAACAAATACACATATAATAACGTAAATTTGTATGAAATATATATACAAAATACACATTAAATAATGTAAATATGTATAAAAAAATATATACAAAACACAAATAGAATAATGTAAAATCGTATCAAAATATATACACAGAATATTAATAAAATAATGTAAATTTGTATGAAAATTAAGATGCAAAATAACGCATTTTTTATAAAATTATTGATACCAAAATACACATAAAATATTTGAAATTGTATCAAAATAAATATACAAAATGCACATACAATAAGGTAAATTTGTATTGAAATAGATATGCAAAATACATATAAAATAATGTAAATTTGTTTCAAAATATATATGCGAATACACATAAAATAACGTAGATTTCTATAAAAATACATATACAAAATACACATAAAATTAAGTAAATACGTATAAAAAAAATGTATACAACGTACACTTAAAATAATGTAAATTCGTATAAATATAAATAAACAATATAGCAATAAAAGAATGTGTATTTGTATAAATATAAATATACAAAATGCACATAAAATAACGTAAATTTATATAAAACTATATACATGAAATAACGCAAATTTCTATAAAAATATATGTACAAAAATGAACATAAAATAAATTTGCATAAAAATATATATACAAAACACACATTAGATAATGTAAATGAGTATAAAAATATGTATACAAAATACCTATGAAATAATCAAAATTCGTATCGAATTAAATTAAGAAAATACCAATATAATAATGTAATTTTGGATGAAAATATATATACAAAATACACATAAAATAACCTAAATAAAAATACAAATATACACATAAAATAATTTAAAATTGAATGAAATAAATATACAAAATAAACATAAAATAAGCTAAATTTGTAATGAAATATATGAAAAAATACACATAAAATAATATAAATTTGTATGAAAATTTATATACAAATACACATTAAATAATATGAATTTGTATAAAATTTGTATCAAAATATATACTTATACACACAATAAAATAACGTAATTTTTTTTATGAAAATGTATATACAAAATACACATAAAATAGTTTAAATACGTAGAAAAATATATATACAAAAAACACATAAAATAATGTAAATATGTATGAAAATATATAAACAAATACAAATAAAATAATGTAAATTTGGATAAAATATATATACAAAATGAACATTAAATAATGTAAATATGTATAAAAAAAATATATACAAAAAACACGTAGAATAATGTTAAATCGTATCAAAATAAATGAAGAGAATATCAATAAAATAATGTAAATTTGTATGAAAATAAAGATGCAAAATATCCATATAATAACGCATATTTGCATAAAAATATATATACAAAAATACATATAAAATAATTAAATTTGTATTAAAATAAATATACAAAATGCACGTACAATAAAGTAAATTTGTATTGAAATAGATATGCAAAATACACATTAATAATGTAAATTTGTATCAAAATATATATACGAATACTCATAAAATAGAGTAAATTTCTATGAAAAAATACATTCAAAATAGATATACAAAATACACATATAACTAGTTAAATTTCTATTTAAATACATGTACAAAAACACATAAAATAATGTAGATTTGTATGAAATGAAAACAAATACATTTTATATAAAATATATATACAAAATACACATAGAATAATGTAAAAACATATCAAAATAAATACACAGAATATCATTAAAATAATGTAAATTTGTATGAAAATAAAGATGCAAAATACCCATAAAATAAAGCATTTTTTTATAAAAATACATATACAAAAATACACATAGATTAATCAAATTTGTATTAAAATTAATATACAAAATGCACATACAATAAGGTAAATTTGTATTGAAAAAATATGCAAAATACACATAAAACAATGTAAATTTGTTTCAAAATATATATACGAATACACATAAAATAACGCAGATTTCTATAGAAATATATATACAAAATACACTTGAAATAATGTAAATACGTATAAAAATATATATACAAAATACACATTAAATAATGTTAATTCGTGTCAAAGTAAATAAACAAAATATCATGAAAAGAATGTATATTTGTATGAAAATAGATATACAAAATACACATAAAATAACCTAAATTTGTATAAAACTATATACAAAAATACACAAAAATAATTTAAACTTGTATAAAATAAATATACAAAAAACATATATAAATAGGTAAATTTGTATTGAAATACATATACAAAATACACATAAAATAATGTAAATTTGAATGAAAATACATAAACAAATATACTTAAAATAACGTAAATTTGTATAAAAAAATATATAAAAAACACAAATAGAATAATGTAAAATCGTATCAAAATAAATACACAGAATATTGATAAAATAATGTAAATTTGTATGAAAATAAAGAAGCAAAATACCCATAAAATAAGCATTTTTTTAAAATATATATATACAAAAATACACAAAAATTTTTATTTGCATTAAAATAAATATACAAAATACACATACAATAAGGTAAATCTGTATTGAAATAGATATGCAAAATACATATAAAACAATGTAAATTTGTTTCAAAATATATATACGAATACACATAAAATAACGTAGATTTGTATAAAAATATATATACAAAATACACGTAAAATGAAGTAAATACGTATAAAAAAAATGTATACAAAATACATATCAAATAATGTAAATTCGTATCAAAATAAATAAACAAAATACCAATAAAAGAATGTGTATTTGTATAAATATATATATACAAAATACACTTAAAATAACGTAAATTTGTATAAAACTATATACAAAAATACACAGAAGTAATTAAATTCGTATGAAAATAGATATACAAAATACAGATAAAATAAGCTAAATTTGAATTGAAATGTATATACAAAATGCAATATCTTATGTTTATATTTGTATTTGTATTAAGGTTATTTTATATGTATTTTGTATTGATATTTTCATCCAAAATTACATTATTTTATTGGTATTTTCTTAATTTAATTCGATACGAATTTAGATTATTTCATAGGTATTTTCTATACATATTTTTATACTCATTTACATTATCTAATGTGTGTTTTGTATATATATTTTTATGCAAATTTATTTTATGTTCATTTTGTACATATATTTTATAGAAATTTGCGTTATTTTATGTATATAGTTTTATAAATTTTACGTTCTTTTATGTGCATTTTGTATATTTATATTTATAAATACACATTCTTTATTGGTATATTGTTTATTTACATTTATACAATTTACATTATTTTATGTATTTGTATACATTTTTTATACGTATTTACTTAATTTTATATGTATTTTGTATATGTATTTTATAGAAATCTACGTTATTTATGTGTATTCGTATATATATTTTGAAACAAATTTACATTATTTTATATGTATTTTGCATATCTATTTCAATACAAATTTACCTTATTGTATGTGCATTTTGTATATTTATTTTAATACAAATTGAAATATTTTATGTGTATTTTGGTATCAATAATTTTATAAAAAAACGTAAATTTGTATAAAAAAATATGTACAAAACACAAATAGAATAATGTAAAATCGTATCAAAATTAATACACAGAATATTAATAAAATAATGTAAATTTGTATGAAAATAAAGAAGCAAAATACCCATAAAATAACGCATTTTTTTTATTTATAAAAATATATATACCAAAATACACATCAAAAAATTAAATTTGTATTAAAATAAATATACAAAAAACACATACAATAAGGTAAATTTGTAATGAAATAGATATGCAAAATACATATAAAACAATGTAGATTTGTTTCAAAATATATATACGAATACACATAAAATAACGTAGATTTCTGTAAAAATATATATACAAAATACACATAAAATGAATTAAATACGTATAAAAAAATGTATACAAAATACACATAAAATAATGTAAATTCGTATCAAAATAAATAAACAAAATACCAATAAAAGAATGTGTATTTGTATAAATATAAATGTACAAAATACACATAAAATAACGTAAATTTATATAAAACTATATACAAAAATTCACAAAATAATTAAATTTGTATTAAAATATGTACAAAATACACTCAAAATAAGCTGAATTTGAATTGAAATATATATACAAAATACACATATTTTGCATATCTATTTTCAAACAAATTTAAATCATTTTTGTGTATTTTTGTATATATTTATTTTTGTTATACAGAATAATCTAAAATCGTATCAAAATAAGTACACAGAATATCAATAAAATAATTTAAATTTGTATGAAAATAAAGATGCAAAATACCCATAAGATAAAGCATTTTTTTTTTAAATACATATACAAAAATACACATAGAATAATTAAATTTGTATTAAAATTAATATACATAATGCACACATACAAAAAGGTAAATTTGTATTGAAAAAAAAACGCAAAATACAAATAAAACAGTGTAAATTTGTTTCAAAATATATATACGAATAGACATAAAATAACGTGTATATTGTATATCTATTTTCATACAAATACACATTCTTTTATTGATATTTTGTTTATTTATTTTGACGCGAATTTACATTATTTAATGTGTATTTTACATATATATTTTTATACGTGTTTACATCATTTGATGTGTATTTTGTATATATATTTCTATAGAAATCTACGTTGATTGAAATAAATTTACACTGTTTTATGTGTATTTTGCATATTTTTTCAATACAAATTTACCTTATTGAATATGCATTTTGTATATTAATTTTAATACAAATTTAATTATGCTATGTGTATTTTTGTATATGTATTTTTATAAAAATATGCTTTATTTTATGGGTATTTTGCATTTTTATTTTCATACAAATTTACATTATTTTATTTATATTCTGTTTATTTTTTTTAAAACAATTTTACATTATTCTATGTGTATTTTGTATATCTATTTTTATACGTATTTACTTAATTTTATGTGTATTTTGTATATATATTTTATAGAAATCTACGTTATTTTATGTGTATTCGTATATATATTTTGAAACAAATTTACATTGTTTTATATGTATTTTTGCATATCTCTTTCAATACAAGTTTACCTTATTGTATGTGCATTTTGTATATTTATTTCAATACATATTTAAATATTTTATGTGTATTTTGGTATATATATTTTTATAAGAAGTGCGCTATTTGATGGGAATTTTGCATCTTTATTTTCATACAAATTTACATTATTTTATTAATATTCGGTGTATTTATTTTGTTACGATTTCACATTATTCTATTTGTTTTTTGTATATATATTTTTTTTTACATATTTACATTATTTAATGTGTATCTTGCATATATATTTCATACAAATTTATTATCTATTATTTATTTTCATGCAAATACACATTCTTTTCATAATATTTTGTTTATTTATTTTGACACGAATTTACCTAGATATGTATTTTGTATATATATTTACATAATTTCATGTGTATTTTGTATATATATTTCTATAGAAATCTACGTTATTTTATGTGTATTCGTATATATATTTTGAAACAAATTTACTTTGTTTTATATGTTTTTTTGAATATCTCTTTCAATACATATTTACCTTACTGTATATGCATTTTGTATATTTATTTCAATACAAATTTAAATATTTTATGTGTATTTTGGAATATATATTTTTATAAAAAATGCGCTATTTTATGGGAATTTTGCATCTTTCTTTTCATACAAATTTACATTATTTTATTGATATTCTGTGTATTTATATTGATAGGATTTTACATTATTCTATTTCTTTTTTGTATATTTTTTTTAAACACATTTACATTATTTAATGTGTATCTTGCATATATATTTTATACAAATTTACGTTATTTTAAGTGTATTTGTTTATATATTTTCATTCAAATTTACATTATTTTATGTGTATTTTGTATATGTATTTCAATACAAATTTACCTAATTTTATGTGTATTTTGTATATTTCTTTTCATACAAATTTTAAAAATTTTTGTGTATTTTTGTATATAGTTTTATACAAATTTAGGTTATTTTATGTACGCATTTACATTCTTTAATGTGTGTTTTGTATATATATTTTTATGCAAATTTACTTTATTTTATGTGCATTTTTGTACATATATTTTTTAAGAAATTTGCGTTATTTTATGTGTATTTGTATATGTTTTCTCATACAAATTTACATTATTTTATTGGTATTTTGTTTATTTATTTTGATACGAATGAAAATAGATATACAAAATATACATTAAATAAACTAAATTTGTATTAAAATATATATACAAAATACATAAAATAAGGTAAATTTGTATCAAAATATTTTAACAGATGCGCATAAAATAACGTAAATTTGTTTTAAAATATACAAAATACACATTAAATAATGTAAATATGTATAAAAAATATATACAAAACACAAATAGAATAATGTAAAATCGTATCAAAATAAATACACTGAATATTAATAAAACAATGTAAATTTGTATGAAAATAAAGATGCAAAATACCCATTAAATCACGCATTTTTTTTTTAATATATATACCAAAATACACATGAAAAAAATAATTTGTATTAAAATAAATATACAAAATACACATACAATAAGGTAAATCTGTATTGAAATAGATATGCAAAATACATATAAAACAATGTAAATGTGTTTCAAAATATATATACGAATACACATAAAATAACGTAGATTTGTATAAAAATATATATACAAAATACACATAAAATGAAGTAAATACGTATAAGAAAATGTATACAAAATACACATAAAATAATGTAAATTCGTATCAAAATAAATAAACAAAATACCAATAAAAGAATGTGTATTTGTATAAATATAAATATACAAAATACACATAAAATAACGTAAATTTTTATAAAATTATATACAAAAATACACAGTAGTTATTAAATTCGTATGAAAATAGATATACAAAATACAGATAAAATAAGCTAAATTTGAATTGAAATGTATATAGAAAATACATAAAATAATGTAAATTTGTATCAAAATATTTATAAAAATACATATAATAACGTAAATTTGTTTAAAAATATATAAACAAAATACACATTAAGTAATGTAAATACGTATAAAAAATTTGTACAAAATACACATATAATCATGTAATACGTATCAAACTAAATAAACAAAATATCAATAAAATAATGTAAATTTGTATGAGAAAACATATACAAATACATATAAAATAACGCTAATTTCCATAAAAATATATGTCCAAAAATGAACGTAAAATAAAGTAACTTTGGATAAAAATATATATACAAAACACATATTAAATAATGTAAATCCGTACATAAAATAGCCAAAATTTGTATAAAACTATATACAAAAATACACAGAAATAATTTAAATTTGTATGAAAAGAAATATACAAAATACACAAAAAATTACAAAATACACATAAAATTAAGTATATACGTATAAAAAAATGTATACAAAATACACATAAAATAATGTAAATTCGTATAAATATAAATAAACAATATAGCAATAAAAGAATGTGTATTTGTATAAATATAAATATGCAAAATGCACATAAAATAACGTAAATTTATATAAAACTATATACATAAAATAACGCAAATTTCTATAAAAATATATGTACAAAAATGAACATAA
Source organism: Eriocheir sinensis (assembly GCF_024679095.1). Taxonomy (NCBI): domain Eukaryota; kingdom Metazoa; phylum Arthropoda; class Malacostraca; order Decapoda; family Varunidae; genus Eriocheir; species Eriocheir sinensis. The sequence continues at coordinate 118,304 of NW_026111910.1, forward strand.
AATAAATTTGCATAAAAATATAGATACAAAACACACATTAGATAATGTAAATGAGTATAAAAATATGTATACAAAATACCTATGATATAATCTAAATTCGTATCGAATTAAATTAAGAAAATACCAATATAATAATGTAATTTTGGATGAAAATATATATACAAAATACACATAAAATAACCTAAAAACAAATACAAATATACACATAAAATAATTTAAAATTGAATGAAATAAATATACAAAATAAACATAAAATAAGGTAAATTTGTAATGAAATATATGAAAAAATACACATAAAATAATATAAATTTGTATGAAAATATATATACAAATACACATTAAATAACATGAATTTGTATAAAATTTGTATCAAAATATATACTTATACACAATAAAATAACGTAATTTTTTTATGAAAATGTATATACAAAATACACATAAAATAATTTAAATACGTAGAAAAATATATATACAAAAAACACATAAAATAATGTAAATATGTATGAAAATATATAAACAAATACACATAAAATAATGTAAATTTGAATAAAATATATATACAAAATGAACATTAAATAATGTAAATATGTATAAAAAAAATATATACAAAAAACACATAGAATAATGTTAAATCGTATCAAAATAAATAAAGAGAATATCAATAAAATAATGTAAATTTGTATGAAAATAAAGATGCAAAATATCCATATAATAACGCATATTTGCATAAAAATATATATACAAAAATACATATAAAATAGTTAAATTTGTATTAAAATAAATATACAAAATGCACGTACAATAAAGTAAATTTGTATTGAAATAGATATGCAAAATACACATTAATAATGTAAATTTGTATCAAAATATATATACGAATACTCATAAAATAGAGTAAATTTCTATGAAAATATACATACAAAATAGATATACAAAATACACATATAACTAGTTAAATTTGTATTTAAATACATGTACAAAAAACACATAAAATAATGTAGATTTGTATGAAATGAAAACAAATACATTTTATATAAAATATATATACAAAATACACATAGAATAATGTAAAAACATTTCAAAATAAATACACAGAATATCAATAAAATAATGTAAATTTGTATGAAAATAAAGATGCAAAATACCCATAAAATAAAGCATATTTTTACAAAAATACATATACAAAAATACACATAGATTAATCAAATTTGTATTAAAATTAATATTCAAAATGCACATACAATAAGGTAAATTTGTATTGAAAAAATATGCAAAATACACATAAAACAATGTAAATTTGTTTCAAAATATATATACGAATACACATAAAATAGCATATATTTTTATAGAAATATATATACAAAATACACATGAAATGACGTAAATACGTATAAAAATATATATACACAATACACATTAAATAATGTGAATTCGCGTCAAAATAAATAAACAAAATATCAATAAAAAATGTGTATTTGTATGAAAATAGATATACAAAATACACATAAAATATTTTAAATTTATATAAAACTTTTTATAAAAATATATATACCAAAATAATAAAATTTTAAAATTTGTATTACAATAAATATACAAAATGCACATACAATAAGGTAGATTTATATTGAAATAGATATGCTAAATACATATAAAACAATGTAAATTTGCTACAAAATATATATACCAATACACATAAAATAACGTAGATTACTATAAAAATATATATTCAAAATACACATTAAATAAAGTAAATACGTATAAGAAAATGTATACAAAGTACACATAAAATAATTAAATTTGTATTAAAATAAATATACAAAATACACATACAATAAGGTAAATCTATATTGAAATAGATATGCAAAATAAACATAAAATAATGTAAATTTGTATCAAATCATATACGAATACACACAATAAAATAACGTAAATTTTTATGAAAATGTATATAAAAAATACACATAAAATAATGTAAATACGTAGAAAAATATATATACAAAATACACATAAAATTATGTAAATTCTTATAAAAATAAATGAACAAAATTCCACTAAAAGAATGTATATTTGTAGGAAAATATAAATACAAAATACAAATAAAATAACAAAAATTTGTATAAAAATATAAAAAATACATAAAATAATTTAAATTTGTTTGAAAATAGATATGCAAAATACACATAAAATTAGGCAAATCTGTATTGAAATACATATACAAATTACACATAAAATATTGTAAATTTGTATGAAAATATATAAACAAATACACATAAAATAGCGTAAATTTATATAAAATATATATACAAAATATACATTAAATAATGTAAATGTGTATAAAAATATATATACAAAATACACATAGAATAATGTAAAATCGTATCAAAATAAATAAACAGAATATGAATAAAATAATGTAAATTTGTATGAAAATAAAGATGCAAAATACCCAAATAATAACGCATATTTTTACAAAAATACACATAAAATAATTAAATTTGTATTAAAATAAATATACAAAATACACATACAATATGGTAAATTTGTATTGAAATAGATATGCAAAATAAACATAAATAATGTAAATTTGTATCAAAAAGTATATACGAATACCCATAAAATAGAGTAAATTTCTATGAAAATATATATTCAAAACACAAATAAAATGATATAAATAAGTATAAAAATATACATATCAAATACACCTAAAATAATGTAAATTCGTATAAAAATAAATAAACAAAATTACGATAAAAGATGCAAGATACACATTAAATAATGTAAATATTTATAAAAAAAATATATACAAAAAAAAATTGAATAATGTGAAATCGTATCAAAATAAATACACCGAATATTAATAAAATAATGTAAATTTGTATGAAAATAAAGATGCAACATTCCCATCAAATAGCGCATTTCTTATAAAAATATATATACCAAAATACACATAAAATATTTAAATTTGTATTGAAATAAATATACAAAATACACATACAATAAGGTAAATTTGTATTGAAATAGATATGCAAAAATACATATAAAACAATGTAAATTTGTTTCAAAATATATATACGAATACACATAAACTAACGTAGATTTCTATAAAAATATATAAAAAAATACACATAAAATTAAGTAAATACGTATAAAAATAGACATACAAAATACACATAGAATAATGTAAAATTGTTAAAAAAAAAAAACAGAATATAAATAAAATAATGTAAATTTGTATGAAAATAAAAATGCAAAATACCCATAAAATAAAGCATATTTTTATAAAAATACATATACAAAAATACACATAGCATAATTAAATTTGTATTAAAATTAAGATACAAAATGCATATACAATAAGGTAAATTTGTATTGAAAAAATATGCAAAATACACATAAAACAGTGTAAATTTATTTCAAAATCTATATACGAATACTCATAAATCAACGTAGATTTCTATAGAAATATATATACAAAATACACATCAAATGATGTAAACACGAATAAAAAAAAAATATATATATATATATATATATATATATATATATATATATATATATATATATATATATATATATATATATATATATATATATATATATATATATATATATATATATATATATATATATATATATATATATATATATATATATATATATATATATATATATATATATATATATATATATATATATATATATATATATATATATATATAAAAATACACATTAAATAATGTAAACTCGCGTCAAAGTAAATAAACAAAATATCAATAAAAGAATGTATATTTGTATGAAAATAGATATACAATATACACATAAAATCACCAAAATTTGTATAAAACTATATACAAAAATACACAAAAATAATTTTAATTTGTATGAAAATAAATATACAAAATACACATAAAATTAGGTAAATTTGTATTGAAATACATTTACAAAATACACATAAAATAATGTAAATTTGAATGAAAATATATAAACAAATACACTTAAAATAACGTAAATTTGTATAAAATATATATAAAAAATACACATTAAATAATGTAAATATGTATAAAAGAATATATACAAAACACAAATAGAATAATATAAAATCGTATCAAAATAAATACACAGAATATTAATAAAATAATGTAGATTTGTATGAAAATTAAGATGCAAAATACCCATAATATAACGCATTTTTTCTAAAAATATTTATACCAAGACACACATAAAATATTTGAATTTGTATTAAAATAAATATACAAAATGCACATACAATAAGGTAAATTTTTATTGAAATAGATATGCAAAATACATATAAAACCATGTAAATTTTTTAAAAAATATATATACGAATACACATAAAATAACGTAGATTTCTATGAAAATAAATATACAAAATACACATAAAATGAAGTAAATACGTATAAAAAAGGTATACAAAATACACATAAAATAATGTAAACTTGTATCAAAATAAATAAACAAAATACTAATAAAAGAAAGTGTATTGTATATATAAATTTACACAATACAAATAAAATAACGTAAAACTATATGCAAAAATACACAAAGTAATTAAATTTGTGTGAATAGATATACAAAATACATGTGTATTTTGTATATTTATTTTCATACAAATTGAAATTATTTTGTTTATTTTTTATATATTTCATACAAATGTTCGTTATTTAATGTGTATTTTGTATATATATTTTTTCTACAAATATACGTTCTTTTATCTGAATTTTGTTTATTGAATTTGTAACGAATTTACCTTATTTTGCATATCTATTTTCATAGAAATTAAAATACTTCTGTGTATTTTTGTATATAGTTTTATATATATTTACGTTATTTTATGTGTATTTTGTATATTTATATTTATACAAATACACATTCTTTTATTGTTTTTTTGTTTATTTATTTTGATACGAGTTTACATTATTTTATGTGTATTTTGTATACATTTTTTTTACGTATTTGCTTCATTTTATGTGTATTTTGTCTATATATTTTTATAGAAATCTATGGTATTTTACATGTGTTCGTATATATATTTTGAAACAAATTTACATTGTTTTATATGTATTTTGCATATCTATTTCAATACAAATTTACCTTATTGAATGTGTTTTTTGTATATTTATTTTAATACAAATTTAATTTTTTGATGTGTATTTTGGTATATATATTTTTATAAATAAAAAATGCGTTATTTTATGGGTATTTTTATAAATATTTTGATACAAATCTACATTATTTTATGTATTTTGTATATACATTTCAATTCAAATTTAGCTTATTTTATCTGTATTTTGTATATCTATTTTCATACGAATTTAATAACTTCTGTGTATTTTTGTATATAGTTTTATACAAATTTACGTTATTTTATGTGTATTTTGTATATTTATATTTATACAAATACACATTCTTTTATTGGTATTTTGTTTATTAATTTTGATACGAATTTAGATTATCTTATTTGTAATTTGTATAAATTTTCTTATACGTATTTACTTCATTTTATGTGTATTTTGTATATATATTTTTATACAAATCTACGTTATTTTATGTGTATTCGTATATATTTTGAAACAAATTTACATTGTTTTATATGTATTTTGCATATCTATTTCAATACAGATTTACCTTATTGTATGTGTATTTTGTATATTTATTTTAATACAAATTATTTTTTTCATGTGTATTTTGGTATATATATTTTTATAAAAAAATGCGTTATTTAATGGGTATTTTGCATCTTTATTTTCATTCAAATTTACATTGTTTTATTAATATTCTGTGTTTTTATTTTGATACGATTTTACATTATTCTATTTGTGTTGTGTATATATATTTTTTATACATATTTACATTATTTAATGTGTATTTTGTATATTTTAAAACAAATTTACGTTATTTTATGCGCATCTGTTAAAATATTTTGATACAAATTTACATTATTTTATGTATTTTGTATATATATTTCAATACAAATTTAGTTTATTTTATGAATATTTTGTATATCTATTTTCATTTGTATCAAAATAAATAAACAAAATAGCAATAAAATAATGTAAATTTGTATGAGAAAACATATACAAATGCACATAAAATAAAGGAAATTTGCAAATTTGTATTGAAATAGATCTGCAAAATACATATAAAACAATGTAAATTTGTTTCAAAATATATATACGAATACACATAAAATAACGTAGATTTCTATAAAAACATGTACAAAATACACATAAAATGAAGTAAATACGTATAAAAAAATGAATACAAAAAATACATAAAAATCGTATCAAAATAAATAAACAAAATACCAGTAAAAGAATGTGTATTTGTAAAAATATAAATATACAAAATACACATAAAATATCGTAAATTTGTATAAAACTATATACAAAAATACACAGAAGTAATTAAATATGTATGAAAATATATATACAAAATACAGCTAAAATAAGCTAAATTTGAATTGAAATGTACATACAAAATACATAAAATAATGTAAATCTGTATCAAAATATTTATACAAATACATATAATAACGTAGATTTGTTTAAAAATATATAAACAAAACACACATTAAGTAATGTAAATACGTATAAAAAATATGTACAAAATACACATATAATCATGTAATTCGTATCAAAATAAATAAACAAAATAGCAATAAAATAATGTAAATTTGTATGAGAAAACATATACAAATAACGGAAATTTCTATAAAAATATATGTACAAAAATGCACATAAAATAAAGTAAATTTGCAAAAAAATATATTTACAAAACACACACTAAATAATGTAAATGCGTACATAAAATAACCTAAATTTGTATAAAACTATATACAAAATACACAAAAATTATTTAAATTTGTTTGAAAAGAAATATACAAAATACACATAAAATTAGGTAAATTTGTATTGAAATACAAATACAAAATACACATCAAATAATGTAAATTTGAATGAAAATATATAAACAAATACACTTAAAATAACGTAAATTTGTTTAAAATATATATGCAAGATACACATTAAATAATGTAAATGTGTATAAAAAATATATATACAAAAAACAAATAGAATAATGTAAAATCGTATCAAAATAAATACACAGAATATCAATAAAATAATGTAAATTTGTATGAAAATAAAGATACAAAATTCCCAAAAATTATCGCATTTTTTATAAAAATATATTTACCAAAATACACATAAAATATTTAAATTTGTATTGAAATAAATATACAAAATGCATATACAGTAAGGTAAATTTGTATTGAAAGAGATATTCAAAAATACATATAAAACAATGTAAATTTGTTTCAAAATATATATACGAATACACATAAAATAAAGTAGATTTCTAGAAATATATATACAAAATACATATGAAATTATGTAAATACGTATAAAAATATATATACAAAATACATATCAAATAATGTAAATTCGTGTCAAAATAAATAAACAAAATATCATGAAAAGAATGTGTATTTGTATGAAAATAGATAATAGATAATAAATTTGTATAAAATATATATGCAAGATACACATTAAATAATGTAAATATGTATAAAAAAGTATATACAAAAAACAAATAGAATAATGTATCATCGTATCAAAATAAATACACCGAATATTAATAAAATAATGTAAATTTGTATGAAAATAAAGACGCAAAATTCCCATAAAATAGCGCATTTCTTATAAAAATATATATATACCAAAATACACATAAAATATTTAAATTTGCATTGAAATAAATATACAAAATGCACATACAATAAGGTAAATTTGTATTGAAAGAGATATGCAAAAATACATATAAAACAATGTAAATTTGTTTCAAAATATATATACGAATACAAATAAAAAAACGTAGATTTCTATAAAAATATATACAAAATACACATAAAATTAAGTAAATACGTATAAAAAAATGTATACAAAATACATATAAAATAATGTAAATTCGATTTAAAATAAATAAACAAAATACCAATAAAAGAATGTGTATTTGGATAAATATAAATATACAAAATACATATACAAAATAAACATAAAATAAGGTAGATTTGTAATAAAATATATGTACAAAATACACATAAAATAATGTAAATTTATATGAAATATATATACAAATAATCATAAAATACCATGAATTTGTATAAAAATATATATTCAAAATAAATATTAAATAATGTACAAGCGTATAAAAATATATATACAGAGTACATATAAAATAATGTAAATTCGTATCAATATAAATCAACAAAATACCAATAAAATAATATATATTTGAATGAAAATAAATTTACAAAATACACATAACATAACTAAAATTTGTATTAAAATATATACAAAAATACATAGAAATAATTTGAGTTTGTATGAAAATAGATATACAAAATCTGATAATCTGATTTTATATTATTTTTATAAAATCTGAATTTTGTTTATTGAATTTGAAACGAATTTACCTTATTTTGTATATCTATTTTCATACAAATTAAAATACTTCTGTGTATTTTTGTATATAGTTTTATATAAATTTACGTTATTTTATGTGTATTTTGTATATTTATATTTATACAAATACGCATTCTTTTATTGATATTTTGTATATTTATTTTGATGCGAATTTACATTATCTTATGTGTATTTTGTATACATTTCTTTTATACGTATTTACTTCATTTTGTGTATTTTGTATATATATTTTTATAGAAATCTACGTTATTTTATGTGTATTCGTATATATATTTTGAAACAAATTTACATTGTTTTATATGTATTTTGCATATCTATTTCAATACAAATTTACCTTATTGTATGTATTTTTTAAATATTTATTTTAATACAAATTTAATTTTTTTATGTGTATTTTGGTATATATGGAGAGGTAAATTTGTATTGAAAGAGATATTCAAAAATACATATAAAACAATGTAAATTTGTTTCAAAATATATATACGAATACACATAAAATAACGTAGATTTCAATAAAAATATATACAAAATACACATAAAATGAAGTAAATACGTATAAAAAAATGAATACAAAATACACATAAAAATCGTATCAAAATAAATAAACAAAATACCAGTAAAAGAATGTGTATTTGTATAAATATAAATATACAAAATACACAAAAAATATCGTAAATTTGTATAAAACTATATACAAAAATACACAGAAGTAATTAAATTTGTATGAAAATATATATACAAAATACAGCTAAAATAAGCTAAATTTGAATTGAAATGTACATACAAAATACATAAAATAATGTAAATCTGTATCAAAATATTTATACAAATACATATAATAACGTAGATTTGTTTAAAAATATGTAAACAAAACACACATTAAGTAATGTAAATACGTATAAAAAATACGTACAAAATACACATATAATCATGTAATCATGTAACGTATCAATATTAATAAACAAAATAGCAATAAAATAATGTAAATTTGTATGAGAAAAAATATACAAATAACTCAAATATCTATAAAAATAGATCTACAAAAAACCACATAAAATAAACCAAATTTGCATATATATATATATATATATATATATATATATATATATATATATATATATATATATATATATATATATATATATATATATATATATATATATATATATATATATATATATATATATATACAAAACACACACTAATTAATGTAAATGCGTACATAAAATAACCTAAATTTGTATAAAACTATATACAAAAATACACAAAAATAATTTAAATTCGTTTGAAAAGAAATATACAAAATACACATAAAAATAGGTAAATTTGTATTGAAATACATATACAAAATACAAATCAAATAATGTAAATTTGAATGAAAATATATAAACAAATACACTTAAAATAACGTAAATTTGTATAAAATATATATGCAAGATACACATTAAATAATGTAAATGTGTATAAAAAAATATATACAAAAAACAAATAGAATAATGTAAAATCGTATGAAAATAAATACACAGAATATCAATAAAATAATGTAAATTTGTATGAAAATAAAGATGCAAAATTCCCATAAAATAGCGCATTTCTTATAAAAATATATATACCAAAATACACATAAAATATTTAAATTTGCATTGAAATAAATATTCAAAATGCACATACAATAAGGTAAATTTGTATTGAAAGAGATATTCAAAAATACATATAAAATAATGTAAATTTGTTTCAAAATATATACGAATTCAAATAAAAAAACGTAGATTTCTATAAAAATATATATACAAAATACACATAAAATTAAGTAAATACGTATAAAAAAATGTATAGAAAATACACATAAAATAATGTAATTTCGAATTAAAATAAATGTGAATTTGAATGAAAATATAAAAACAAATACACTTAAAATAACGTAAATTTGTATAAAATATATATGCAAGATACACATTAAATAATGTAAATGTGTATAAAAAAATATATACAAAAAACAAATAGAATAATGTAAAATCGTATCAAAATAAATACACAGAATATCAATAAAATAATGTAAATTTGTATGAAAATAAAGATGCAAAATTCTCAAAAATTATCGCATTTTTTATAAAAATATATATACCAAAGTACACATAAAATATTTAAATTTGTATTGAAATAAATATACAATATTTTTTTTTTTTTTTTTTTTTTTTACAGCAAAGGAGACAGCTCAAGGGCACAAAAAAGTAAACATTAATAAAAAAAAAAGCCCGCTACTCGCTGCTCCTAAAAAGAATCCAAAGAGGTGGCCGAAAGATAAGTCAGTTTCGGGAGGAGAGGTGTCCTGATACCCTCCTCTTGAAAGAGTTCAAGTCGTAGGCAGGAGGAAATACAGATGAAGGAAGATTGTTCCAGAGTTTACCAGCGTGAGGGATGAAAGAGTGAAGATGCTGGTTAACTCTTGCATAAGGGGTTTGGACAGTATAGGGATGAGCATGAGTAGAAAGTCGAGTGCAGCGGGGCCGCGGGAGGGGGGGAAGCATGCAGTTTGCAAGTTCAGAAGAGCAGTCAGCGTGGAAATATCGATAGAAGATAGAAAGAGAGGCAACATTGCGGCGGAATTTAAGAGGTAGAAGACTATCAGTATGAGGAGGAGAGCTGATGAGACGAAGAGCCTTTGCCTCCACTCTGTCCAGAAGAGCTGTGTGAGTGGAGCCCCCCCACACATGAGATGTATACTCCATACATATACAGTAAGGTAAATTTGTATTAAAAGAGATATTCAAAAATACATATAAAACAATGTAAATTTGTTTCAAAATATATATACGAATACACATATAATAAAGTAGATTTCTATAGAAATATATATACAAAATACATATGAAATTATGTAAATACGTATAAAAATATATATACAAAACACATATCAAATAATGTAAATTCGTGTCAAAATAAATAAACAAAATATCATGAAAAGAACGTGTATTTGTATAAAAATAGATAATAGATAATAAATTTGTATAAAATATATATGAAAGATACTCATTAAATAATGTAAATATGTATAAAAAAGTGTATACAAAAAACAAATAGAATAATGTAAATTCGTATCAAAATAAATACACCGAATATTAATAAAATAATGTAAATTTGTATGAAAATAAAGATGCAAAATTCCCATAAAATAGCGCATTTCTTATAAAAATATATATACCAAAATACACATAAAATATTTAAATTTGTATTGAAATAAATATACAAAATGCACATACAATAAGGTAAATTTGTATTGAAAGAGATATGCAAAAATACATATAAAACAATGTAAATTTGTTTCAAAATATATATACGAATACAAATAAAAAAACGTAGATTTCTATAAAAATATATATACAAAATACACATAAAATTAAGTAAATACGTATAAAAAAATGTATACAAAATACACATAAAATAATGTAAATTCGATTTAAAATAAATAAACAAAATACCAATAAAAGAATGTGTATTTGGATAAATATAAATATACAAAATACATATACAAAATAAACATAAAATAAGGTAGATTTGTAATAAAATATATGTACAAAATACACATAAAACAATATAAATTTATATGAAAATATATATACAAATACACATAAAATACCATGAATTTGTATAAAAATATATATTCAAAATAAATATTAAATAATGTAAAAGTGTATAAAAATATATATACAAAGTACATATAAAATAATGTAAATTCTTATCAATATAAAACAACAAAACACCAATAAAAAAATATATATATATATATATATATATATATATATATATATATATATATATATATATATATATATATATATATATATATATATATATATATATATATATATATATATATATATATATATATATATATATATATATATATATATATATATATATATATATATATATATATATATATATATAAATATATTTACAAAATACACATAACATAACTAAAATATGTATTAAAATATATACAAAAATACATAGAAATAATTTGAGTTTGTATGAAAATAGATATTCAAAATACACATAAAACTAGGTAAATTTCTTTTGAAATGTATATACAAAATAGCCATAAAATATTGTAAATTTGTGTCAAAATATATAAACAAATACACATAAAATAACGTAAATTTGTATGAAAAATATATACAAAATACACATAGAATAATGTCAATTCGTATCAAAATGAATGAGCAGAATATCAATAAAATAATGTATATTTGTATGAAAATAAAGATGCAAAATACCCAAAAAATAAAGCATATGTTTATAAAAATAGATACAAAAATACACATCGAATAATTAAATTTGTATTAAAATTAATATACATAATGCGTATATAATAAGGTAAATTTGTATTGAAAAAATATGCAACATACACGTTTACTCATACAAATTTATATTATTTTATTGGTATTTTCTTTATTTATTTTGATACGAATTACATGATTATATGTATTTTGTACACATTTTTTTATACGTATTTACATTATTTAATGTGTATTTTGTTTATATATTTTCATACAAATTTACGTTATTATATGTGTATTTGTATAAATATTTTGATACAAATTTACTTTATTTCATGTATTTTGTATATATATTTCAATTCAAATTTAGCTTATTTTGTGTGTATTTTGTATATATTTTCATACAAATTTAATTACTTCTGTGTATTTATGTATATAGTTTTATATAAATTTACGTTATTTTATGTGTATTTTGTATATTTATATTTATACAAATACACATTCTTTTATTGGTATTTTGTTTATTTATTTTGATACGAATTTACATTATTTTATGTGTATTTTGTATACATTTTTATACGTATTTATATATATATATATATATATATATATATATATATATATATATATATATATATATATATATATATATATATATATATATATATATATATATATTTATAGAAATCTACGTTATTTTATGTGTATTCGTATACATATTTTGAAACAAATTTACATTGCTTTATATGTATTTTGCGTATCTAATTCAAATTAAATTTACCTTATTGTAAGTGTTTTTTATATATTTATTTTAATACAAATCTTATTTTTTTATGTGTATTTTGGTATATATATTTTTATAAATAAAAAAAATGCGTTATTTTACGTGTATTTTGCCTCTTTATTTTCATACAAACTTACATTATTTTATTAATATTCTGTGTATTTATTTTGATACGATTTTACATTATTCTATTTGTGTTTTGTATATATTTTTTTATCCAAATTTACGTTATTTTAAGTGTATTTGTTTATGTATTTTCATTCAAATTTACATTATTTTATGTGTATTTTGTATATGTATTTCCATACAAATTTACCTAATTTTAGGTGTATTTTGTATATTTATTTTCATACAAATTTAAAATATTTTTGTGTATTTTTGTATATAGTTTGATACAAATTTAGGTTATTTTATGTGTTTTTTGAATATCTATTAAATATATATACAAAATACATATGAAATTATGTAAATACGTATAAAAATATATATACAAAATACATATCAAATAATGTAAATTCGTGTCAAAATAAATAAACAAAATATCATGAAAAGAATGTGTATTTGTATGAAAATAGATAATAGATAATAAATTTGTATAAAATATATATGCAAGATACACATTAAATAATGTAAATATGTATAAAAAAGTATATACAAAAACAAATAGAATAATGTAAAATCGTATCAAAATAAATACACCGAATATTAATAAAATAATGTAAATTTGTATGAAAATAAAGATGCAAAATTCCCATACAATAGCGCATTTCTTATAAAAATATATATACCAATATACACATAAAATTTTTAAATTTGTATTGGAATAAATATACAAAATGCATATACAATAAGGTAAATTTGTATTGAAAGAGATATGCAAAAATACATATAAAACAATGTAAATTTGTTTCAAAATATATATACGAATACAAATAAAAAAACGTAGATTTCTATAAAAATATATATACAAAATACACATAAAATTAAGTAAATACGTATAAAAAAATGCATTCATAATACATATAAAATAATGTAAATTCGAATTAAAATAAATAAACAAAATACCAATAAAAGAATGTGTATTTGGATAAATATGAATATACAAAATACACATACAAAATAAACATAAAATAAGGTAGATTTGTAATAAAATATATCTTCAAAATACACATACAATAATGTAAATTCATATGAAAATATATATACAAATACACATAAAATACCATGAATTTGTATAAAAAATTATATTAAAAATAAATATTAAATAATGTAAGAGCGTATAAAAATATATATACAAAGTACATATAAAATGAAAATTAAGATGCAAAATACCTATAAAATAACGCATTTTTTTATAAAATTATTGATACCAAAATACACATAAAATATTTGAACTTGTATTAAAATAAATATACAAAATGCACAAACAATAAGGTAAATTTGTATTGAAATAGATATGGAAAATACATATAAAATAATGTAAATTTGTTTCAAAATATATATACGAATACACATAAGATAACGTAGATTTCTTTAAAAATTCATATACAAAATACACATAAAATTAAGTAAATACGTATAAAAAAATGTATACAAAATACACATAAAATAATGTAAATTCGTATAAATGTAAATAAACAATATACCAATAAAAGAATGTGTATTTGTATAAATATAAATATACAAAATGCACATAAAATAACGTAAATTTATATAAAACTATATACATAAAATAACGCAAATTTCTATAAAATTATATGTACAAAAATGAACATTAGATAAATTTGTATAAAAATATATATACAAAACACACATTAGATAATGTAAATGAGGATAAAAATATGTATACAAAATACCTATAAAATAATCTAAATTCGTATCGAATTAAATTAAGAAATACCAATAAAATAATGTAGTTTTGGATGAAAATATATATACAAAATACACATGAAATAACCTAAATACAAATACAAATATACACATAAAATAATTTAAAATTGAATGAAATAAATATACAAAATAAACATAAAATAAGGTAAATTTGTAATGAAATATTTGAAAAAATACACATAAAATAATATAAATTTGTATGAAAATATATATACAAATACACATTAAATAACATGAATTTGTATAAAATTTGTATCAAAATATATACTTATACACACAATAAAATAACGTAATTTTTTTATGAAAATGTATATACACAATACACAAAATAATTTAAATACGTAGAAAAATATATATACAAAAAACACATAAAATAATGTAAATATGTATGAAAATATATAAACAAATACACATAAAATAATGTAAATTTGGATAAAAAAATATATACAAAATTAACGTACGCTATTACATTATTTAATGTGTGTTTTGTATATATATTTTTATTCAAATTTACTTTATTTTATGTGCATTTTTGTACATATATTTTTTTAGAAATTTGCGTTATTTTATGTGTATTTGTATATGTTTTCTCATACAAATTTACATTATTTTATTGCTATTTTGTTTATTTATTTTGATACGAATGAAAAAATATATACAAAATATACATAAAATAAACTAAATTTGTATTGAAATATATATACATAATACATAAAATAATGTAAATTTGTATTAAAATATTTTAACATATGCGCATTAAATAACGTAAATTTGTTTTAAAATATACAAAATACACATTAAATAATGTAAATATGTATAAAAAAATATATACAGAACACAAATAGAATAATGTAAAATCGTATCAAAATAAATACACAGAATATTAATAAAACAATGTAAATTTGTATGAAAATAAAGATGCAAAATACCCATTAAATAACGCAATTTTTTATAAAAATATATATACCAAAATACACATGAAAAAATTAATTTGTTTTAAAATAAATATACAAAATACACATACAATAAGGTAAATCTGTATTGAAATAGATATGCAAAATACATATAAAACAATGTAAATTTGTTTCAAAATATATTTACGAATACACATAAAATAACGTAGATTTGTATAAAAATATATATACAAAATACACATAAAATGAAGTAAATACGTATAAGAAAATGTATACAAAATACACATAAAATAATGTAAATTCGTTTCAAAATAAATAAACAAAATACCAATAAAAGAATGTGTATTTGTATAAATATAAATATACAAAATACACATAAAATAACGTAAATTGTTATAAATCTATACAAAAATTCACAGAAGTTATTTAATTAGTTTTTATATATATATTCAAACTACAGATATAATAAGCTAAATTTGAATTGAAATGTATATACAAAATACATAAAATAATGTAAATTTTTATCAAAATATTTATAAAAATACATATAATAACGTAAATTTGTTTAAAAATATATAAACAAAATACACATTAAGTAAGGTAAATACGTATAAAAAATATGTACAAAATACACATATAATCATGTAATTCGTATCAAACTAAATAAACAAAATATCAATAAAATAATGTAAATTTGTATGAAAACATATACAAATACATATAAAATAACGCTAATTTCCATAAAAATATATGTCCAAAAATGAACGTAAAATAAAGTAACTTTGGATAAAAATATATATACAAAACACACATTAAATAATGTAAATGCGTACATAAAATAACCTAAATTTGTATAAAAATATATACAAAAATACACAAAAATAATTTAAATTTGTATGAAAAGAAATATACAAAATACACATTGTATATTGTAAAATTTTGTATATATATTTCATTCAAATTCAAATCATTTTATGTGTATATATTTATTTGTATTTACGTTATTTTATATATATATATATATATATATATATATATATTCATTAAACATTACATTATTTTATTGGAATTTTGTTTGTTTATTTCGATACGATTTCAGATTATTTCATGTGTATTTTGTATACATATACATATAGAGTAAATTTCTATGAAAATATATATTCAAAATACATATAAAATTATGTAAATAAGTATGAAAATATATATATCAAATACACCTAAAAAAAATGAAAATTCATATCAAAATAAGTAAATAAAATTCCGATAAAAGAACGTATATTTGTCGGAAAATAAATATACAAAATACACATAAAATTATGAAAATTTGAATAAAAATATATACAAAAATACACAAAATTAATTTCAATTTGTATGAAAATAGATATACAAAATACACATATAATTAGTTAAATTTGTATTTAAATACATGTACAAAATTCACATAAAATAATGTAAATTTGTATGAAATGAAAACAAATTCACATAAAATAACGTACATTGGTATAAAATAGATATACAAAATATACATAGAATAATGTAAAATCGTATCAAAATAAATACACAGAATATCAATAAAATAATGTAATTTTGTATGAAAATAAAGATGCAAAATACCCATAAAATAAAGCACATTTTTATAAAAATACATATACAAAAATACACATAGAATTGCTAAATTTGTATTAAAGTTAATATACAAAATGCACGTACAATAAGGTAAATTTGTATTGAAAAAATATGCAAAATGCACATAAAACAATGTATATTTGTTTCAAAATATATATACGAATACATATAAAATAACGTATATTTCTATAGAAATATATATACAAAAAACACATGAAATGACGTAAATACGTATAAAAATATATATACACAATACACATTAAATTATGTAAATTCGCATCAAAATAAATAAACAAAATATCAATAAAAGAATGTGTATTTGTATGAAAATAGATATACAAAATACACATAAAATATTGTAAATTTGAATAAAACTCTATACAAAAATACACAAAAAATAATTTAAATTTGTATAAAATATATATACAAATTATAAATGAAATTAGGTAAATTTCTATTGAAATACATATACAAAATACACATAAAATAATATAAATTTGAATAAAAATATATTATCAAATACACTTAAAATAACGAAAATTTGTATGAAATATATAGAGAAAATACACATTAAATAATGTAAATATGTATAAAAAAATATATACAAAACTCAGATAGAATAATGTAAAATAGTATCAAAATAAATACACAGAATATTAATAAAATAATGTAAATTTGTATGGAAAATAAAGATGCAAAATACCCATAAAACAACGCAATTTTTATGTAAATATATATACCAAAATGCACATAAAATGTTTAAATTTGTATTACAATAAATATTCAAAATGCACATACAATAAGGAAAATTTGTATTGAAATAGATATGCAAAATACATATAAAACAATGTAAATTTGTTTCAAAATATACATACGAATACACATAAAATAACGTAGATTTCTATAAAATATATATACAAAATACACATAAAATGAAGTAAATACGTATAAGAAAATGTATACAAAATACACATAAAATAATGTAAATTCGTATCAAAATAAATAAACTAAATGCCAATAAAAGAATGTTTACTTGTATAAATATAAATATACAAAATACACATAAATTAACGTAAAATTGTATAAAACTTAATACAAAAATAACCAAAATAATTAAATTTGTATGAAAATAGATATACAAAAGACATAAAATAAGCTAAATTTGAATTGAAATAAATATAGAAAATACATAAAATAGTGTAAATTTGTATCAAAATATATATTCAAATACACATATAATAACGTAAATTTGTATAAGAATATATAAACAAAATACACATTAAATAATGTAAATACGTATAAAAGATATGTACGTAATGTAAAAATTTATAAAATTAAAGATGCAAAATACCCATAAAATATCTCATATTTAAAAAAATATATATACAAAAATACACATAAAATAATTAAATTTGTATTAAAATAAATATACAAAATACACATACAATAAGGTAGATTTTTATTGAAATAGATATGCAAAAAACACAAAATAATGAAATTTTTTATCAAAATATATACGAATACACACAATAAAATTACGTAAATTTTTATGAAAATATATATACAAAATACACATAAAATAATGTAAATACATAGAAAAATATATATAAAAAATGCACATAAAATAATGTAAATTCGTATCAAAATAAATAAACAAAATTTCCTCTAAAAGAATATATCTGTGTAGGAAAAGATATATACAAAATACAAATAAAAAAAATTGTATAAAAATAATAAAAAAATACAAAAAAATAATTTAAATTTGTTTGAAAATAGATATGCAAAATACAAATGAAATTAGGCAAATTTTTATTGAAATACATATACAAAATACACATAAAATAATGTAAATTTGTATGAAAATATATAAACAAATACACATAAGATAACGTAAATTTCCATAAAATATATGTACAAAATATACATTAAATAATGTAAATATGTCTAAAAATATATATACAAAATACACAGAATAACGTAAAATCGTATCAAAATAAATAAACAGACAATCAATAAAATAATATAAATTTGTATGAAAATAAAGATGCAAAATACCCATATAATAACGCATATTTGTTTAAAAATATATATACAAAAATACACATAAAATAATTAAATTTGCATCAAAATAAATATACAAAAGGCATATACAATAAAGAAAATTTGTATTGAAATAGATATGCGAAATACACATAAATAATGTAAATTTGTATCAAAATATATATACGAATACACATAAAATAGAGTAAATTTCTATGAAAATATATATTCAAAATACATATAAAATTATGTAAATAAGTATAAAAATATATATATCAAATACACCTAAAATAATGAAAATTCGTATCAAAATAAATAAACAAAATTCCGATAAAAGAACGTATATTTGTAGGAAAATAAATATACAAAATTCACATAAAATTACGAAAATTTGAATAAAAATATATACTAAAATACACAAAATTAATTTCAATTTGTATGAAAATAGATATACATAATACACATATAATTAGTTAAATTTGTATTTAAATACATGTACAAAATACACATAAAATAATGTAAATTTGTATGAAATGAAAACAAATTCACATAAAATTACGTTCATTTGTATGAAATATATATACAAAATATACATAGAATAATGTAAAATCGTATCAAAATAAATACACAGAATATCAATAAAATAAGGTAAATTTGTATGAAAATAAAGATGCAAAATACCCAAAAAATAAAGCATTTTTTTTATGAAAATACATATACAAAAATACACATAGAATAATTAAATTTGTATTAAAATTAATATACAAAATGCACGTACAATAAGGTAAACTTATATTGAAAAAATATGCAAAATGCACATAAAACAATGTATATTTGTTTCAAAATATATATACGAATACACATAAAATAACATATATCTCTATAGAAATATATATACAAAATACACATGAAATGACGTAAATACGTATAAAAATATATATACACAATACACATTAAATAATGTGAAATCGCGTCAAAATAAATAAACAAAATATCAATAAAAAATGTGTATTTGTATGAAAATAGATATACAAAATACACATAAAATATTTTAAATTTATATAAAACTCTTTTTATTAAAATATATATACCAAAATAATAAAATATTTAAATTTGTCTTACAATAAATATACAACTTGCACATACAATAAGGTAGATTTATATTGAAATAGATATGCTAAATACATATAAAATAATGTAAATTTGCTTCAAAATATATATACCAATGCACATAAAATAACGTAGAAAACTATAAAAATATATATACAAAATACACATTAAATGAAGTAAATACGTATAAGAAAATGTATACAAAGTACACATAAAATAATTAAATTTGTGTTAAAATAAATATACAAAATACACATACTATGTATTTTGTATATCTTTTTTCATACAAATACACATTCTTTTCATGATATTTTGTTTATTTATTTTGACACGAATTAACATTATTTAATGTGTATTTTGTATATATATTTTTATACGTATTTACATTATTTCAAGTGTATTTTGTATATATATTTCTATAGAAATCTGCGTTATTTTATGTTTATTCGTATATATATTTTGAAACAAATTTACATTATTTTATGTGATTTGCATATTTTTTCAATACAAATTTACCTTATTGTATGTGCATTTTGTATATTAATTTTAATACAAATTTGATTAATCTATGTGTATTTTTGTATATGTATTTTTATAAAAATATGCTTTATTTTATGGGTATTTTGCATCTTTACTTTCATACGAATTTACATTATTTTATTGATATTCTGTGTATTTATTTTGATATGATTTTACATTATTGTATGTGTATTTTGTATATATATTTTATATAAAATGTATTTGTTTTCATTTCATACAAATCTACATTATTTTATGTGTTTTTTGTACATGTATTTAAATACAAATTTAACTAGTTATATGTGTATTTTGTATATCTATTTTGTATGTATATTTTCATAGAAATTTACACTATTTTATGAGTATTCGTATATATATTTTGATACAAATTTACATTATTGATGTGTATTTTGCATATCTATTTCAATACAAATTTACTTTATTTTACGTGCATTTTGTATATTTATTTTAATACAAATTTAACTATTTTATATGTATTTTTGTATATATATTTTTATGCAAATATGCGTTATTATATGGATATTTTGCATCTTTATTTAATACAAATTTACATTATTTTATTGATATTCTCTTTATTTATTTTGATACGATTTAACATTATTCTATGTGTATTTTGTATATTTTTTCTTATACATATTTACATTATTTAATGTTCATTTTGTATATATATTTTATCCAAATTTACATTATTTTATGTGTATTTGTTTATATATTTTCATGAAAATTTACATTATTTTATGTGTTTTTTTGTATATATATATTTCTACGTATTCAAATTATTTTATGTGTATTTTGTATATACATTTTCATAAAAAAATTACGTTATTTTATTGTGTGTATAAGTATATATTTTGATACAAATTTTATACAAATTCATGTTATTTAATGTGTATTTGTTTATATATTTTCATACAAATTTATATTACTTTATGTGTATTTTTTCATATATTTCATTACAAATTTACCTTATTTTATGTTTATTTTGTATATTTATTTCATTCAATTTTAAATTATTTTATGTGTATATTTGTATTTGTATTTAGGTTATTTTATGTGTATTTTGTATATATTTTCATCCAAAATTACATTATTTTATTGATATTTTCTTAATTTAATTCGATACGAATTTAGATTATTTCATAGGTATTTTGTATACATATTTTTATACTCATTTACATTATCTAAAGTGTGTTTTGAATATTTATTTTTATGCAAATTTATTTTATGTTCATTTTTGTACATATATTTTTATAGAAATTTGCGTTATTTTATGTATATAGTTTTATATAAATTTACGTTATTTTATGTGCATTTTGTATATTTATATTTATACAAATACACATTCTTTTATTGGTATATTGTTTATTTATATTTATACGAATTTACATTATTTTATGTGTATTTTGTATACATTTTTTTATACGTATTTACTTAATATTATTTGTATTTTTTATATATAATTTAATATAAATCTAATAAAATTTATGTATATTCGTATATATATTTTGAAACAAATTTACATTATTTTATATGTATTTTGCATATCTATTTCAATACAAATTTACCTTATTGTGTGTGCATTTTGTATATTTATTTTAATACAAATTCAAATATTTGATGTGTATTTTGGTATCAATATTTTTATAAAAAATGCGTTATTTGATAGGTATTTTGCATCTTAATTTTCATACAAATTTACATTATTTTATTAATATTCTGTGTATATATTTTGATACGATTTTACATTATTTTATTTGTGTTTTGTATATATTTTTTTTATACATATTTACATTATTTAATGTGTATTATGATTATATATTTCATACAAATTTACGTTATTATATGTGTATTTGTTTATATATTTTCTTTCAAATTTACATTATTTTATATGTATTTTGTATATGTATTTCAAGACAAATTAACCTAATTTTATGTGTATTTTTTTATATTACTTTTCATACAAATTTAAATTATTTTTGTGTATTTTTGTATATAGTTTTATACAAATTTAGGTTATTTTATGTACGGATTTACATTATTTAATGTGTGTTTTGTATATATATTTTTATCCAAAGTTACTTTATTTTACGTTCATTTTTGGACATATATTTTTATGGAAATTAGCGTTATTTTATATGTATTTGTATATGTTTTCTCATATAAATTTACATTATTTTATTGATATTTTGTTTATTTAGTTTGATACGAATTACATGAATATATGTGTATTTTGTACATATTTTTTATACGTATTTACATTACTTAATGTGTATTTTGTTTATATATTTTTAAACAAATTTACGTTATTATATGTATTTTTATAAATATTTTGATACAAATTTACATTATTTTATGTATTTTCTATATACATTTCAATTCAAATTTAGCTTATTTTATCTGTATTTTGTATATCTATTTACATACGAATTTAATAACTTCTGTGTATTTTTGTATATAGTTTTATAAAAATTTACGTTTTTTATGTGAATTTTGTATATTTATATTTATACAAATACACATTCTTTTATTGGTATTTTGTTTATTTATTTTGATACGAATTTATATTATTTTATGAGCATTTTGTATACATTTTCTTATACGTATTTACTTCATTTTATGTGTATTTTGTAAATATATTTTTATACAAATCTACGTTATTTTATGTGTATTCGTATATATATTTTGAAACAAATTTACATTGTTTTATATGTATTTTGCATATCTATTTCAATACAGATTTACCTTATTGTATGTGTATTTTGTATATTTATTTTAATACAAATTAATTTTTTCATGTGTATTTTGGTATATATATTTTTATAAAAAAATGCGTTATTTAATGGGTATTTTGCATCTTTATTTTCATACAAATTTACATTGTTTTATTAATATTCAGTGTATTTATTTTGATACGATTTTACATTATTCTATTTGTGTTTTGTAATACACATAGATTAATCAAATTTGTATTAAAATTAATATACAAAATGCACATACAATAATGTAAATTTGTATTGAAAAAATATGCAAAATACACATAAAACAATGTAAATTTGTTTCAAAATATATATACCGATACACATAAAATAACGCAGATTTCTATAGAAATATATATACAAAATACACTTGAAATAATGTAAATTCGTATAAAAATATATATACAAAATACACATTAAATAATGTTAATTCGTGTCAAAATAAATAAACAAAATATCATGAAAAGAATGTGTATTTGTATGAAAATAGATATACAAAATACACATAAAATAACCTAAATTTGTATAAAACTATATACAAAAATACACAAAAATAATTTAAACTTGTATGAAAATAAATATACAAAAAACATATAAAATTAGGTAAATTTGTATTGAAATACATATACAAAATACACATAAAATAATGTAAATTTGAATGAAAATATATAAACATATAGACTTAAAATAACGTAAATTTGTATCAAATATATATACAAAAAAACTTTAAATAATGTAAATATGTATAAAAAAATATATACAAAACACAAATAAAATAATGTAAAATCGTATCAAAATAAATACAGAAAATATTAATAAAATAATGTAAATTTGTATGAAAATTAAGATGCAAAATACCCATAAAATAATGCATTTTTTATAAAAATATATATACGAAAAAACATAAAATATTTGATTTTGTATTAAAATAAATAGATATACAAAATACTCATAAAATAAGCTAAATTTGAATTGAAATATATATACAAAATACATAAAATAATGTAAATTTGTATCAAAATACTTATACAAATACACATATAATAACGTAAATTTGTATAAAAATATATAAACAAAATACACATTAAATAATGTAAATACGTATAAAAAAATGTACAAAAAACACAAATAATCATGTAATTCGTATCAAAATAAATAGACAAAATACCAATAAAATAATGTAAATTTCTATGAGAAAACATATACAAAATACACATAAATAACGCAAATATCAATAAAAATATATATAATATAATATATTTTTATACATATTTAAAATATTTAATGTATGTTTTGTATATATATTTTATCCAAATTTACGTTATTTTATATGCATTTGTTTATATATTTTCATACAAATTTACATTATTTTATGTGAGTTTTGTATTTGTATTTCAATACAAATTTGCCTAACTTTATGTGTATTTTGCATATCTATTTTCAAACAAATTTAAACTATTTTTGTGTATTTTTCTATATACTTTTATACAAATTTTAGTTATTTTATTTGTTTTTTGTATATATATTTTCCTACAAATATACATTCTTTTATTGGAATTTTGTGTATTTAATTTTTTACGAATTTACATTATTTTATGTGTATTTTGTATATATATTTTTCTACGTATTTAAATTATTTTATGTGTATTTTATATATACATTTTCATAAAAATCTACGTTATTTTATTGTGTGTATTCGTATATATTTTGAAACAAATTTTATACAAATTCATGTTATTTTATGTGTATTTGTATATATATTTTCATACAAATTTATATTATTTTATGTGTATTCATACATATATTTTATTACAAATTTACCTTATTTTATGTTTATTTTGTATATTTATTTCATTTAATATAATCAAATTTAAATTTATTGTATATGCATTTTGTATATTAATTTTAATACAAATCTAATTATTCTATGTGTATTTTTCTATTTGTATTTTTATAAAAATATGCTTTATTTTATGGGTATTTTGCATCTTTATTTTCATACAAATTTACGTTATTTTATTGATATTCTGCTCATTCATTTTGATACGATTTGACATTATTCTATGTTTATTTTGTATATATTTTTCATACAAATTTACGTTATTTTATGTGTATTTGTTTATATATTTTGACACAAATTTACAATATATTATGGGTATTTTGTATATATATTTCAAAGAAATTTACCTAGTTTTATGTGTATTTTGAATATCTATTTTCATTCAAACTCAAATTATTTTTATGTATTTTTGTATATATTTCAATACAAATTTTAGTTAGGTTATGTGTATTTTGTAAATATATTTTCATTCAAATATATATTATTTTATTGGTATTTTGTTGATTTATATTGATACGAATTTACATTATTTTATATGTACTTTGTATATATTTTTATACGCATTTACATTATTTAATATTTATTTTGAGTATATAATTTTATACAAATTCATGGTATTTTTATGTATTTGTATATATATTTTCATATAAATTTACATTATTTTATGTGTATTTTGAACATATATTTCATTACAAATTTACCTTATTTTATGTTTATTTTGTATGTGTATTTTGTACATTTATATTTATACAAATACACATTCTTTTATTATTATTTTGTTTATTTATTTTGTTTCGAATTTACATTATTTTATGTGTATTTTGTTTACATTTATTTATACGTATTTACTTAATTTTATGTGTATTTTGTATATATTTTTTTTATAGAAATCTACGTTATTTTATGTGTATTCGTACATATATTTTGAAACAAATTTACATTGTTTTATATGTACAATAAGGTAAATTTGTATTGAAATAGATATGCAAAATACATATAAAGCAATGTAAATTTGTTTCAAAATATGTATACGAATACACCTAAAATAACGTAGATTTCTATAAAAATATATATACAAAATACACATAAAATGAAGTAAATACGTATAAAAAATGTATACAAAATACACATAAAATAATGTAAACTCGTATCAAAATAAATAAACAAAATACCAATAAAAGAATGTGTATTTGTATAAATATAAATATACAAAATACACATAAAATAACGTAAATTTATATAAAATTATATACAAAAATACACAGAAGTAATTAAATTTGTATGAAAATATATACAAAACACACAGAAAATAAGCTAAATTTGAAATGAAATATATATACAAAATACATGAAATAAAGTAAATTGGTATCAAAATATTTATACAAATACACATATAATAACGTAAATTTGTATGAAAATATATAAACAAAATACACATTAAATAATGTAAATACGTATAAAAAAATGTGTACAAAATACATATAATCATGTAATTCGATTTAAAATAAAGATGCAAAATACCCATAAAATAAAGCATATTTTTTATAAAAATAAATATACAAAAATACACATAGAATAATTAAATTTGTATTAAAATTGATATACAAAATGCATATACAATAAGGTAAATTTGTATTGAAAAATTATGCAAAATACACATAAAAGTGTAAATTTGTTTAAAAATCTATATAGGAATACACATAATATAACGTAGATTTCTATAGAAATATATATACAAAATACATATGAAATGATGTAAATACGTATAAAAATATATATACAAAATACACATTAAATAATTTAAATTCTCGTCAAAATAAATGAACAAAATATCAATAAAAGAATGTGTATTTGTATGAAAATAGATATACAAAATACTCATAAAATAACCTAAGTTTGTATAAAACTATATACAAAAATACACAAAAATAATTTAAATTTGTATGAAAATAAATATACAAAATACACATAAAATTAGGTAAATTTGTATTGAAATACATATACAAAATACACATAAAATAATGGAAGTTTGAATGAAAATATATAAACATATACACTTAAAATAACGTAAATTTGTATCAAATATATATACAAAATACTAATTAAATAATGTAAATATGTATAAAAAAATATATTCAAAACACAAATAGAATAATGTAAAATCGTATCAAAATAAATACACAGAATATTAATAAAATAATGTAAATTTTTATGAAAATAAAGATGCAAAATAACCATAAAATAACGCATTTTTTTAAAATATATATATACCAAAATACACATAAAATATTAAAATTTGTATTAAAATAAATATAAAAAATGCACACACTGTAAGGTAAATTTGTATTGAAATAGATATGCAAAATACATTTAAAACAATGTAAATTTGTTTCAAAATATATATACGAATACCCATAAAATAACGTTGATTTCTATAAAAATATATACCAAATACACATAAAATGAAGTATTTGATATATATATTTTTATACTTATTT
Organism: Eriocheir sinensis; assembly: GCF_024679095.1. Taxonomy (NCBI): domain Eukaryota; kingdom Metazoa; phylum Arthropoda; class Malacostraca; order Decapoda; family Varunidae; genus Eriocheir; species Eriocheir sinensis. The sequence goes on from NW_026111910.1 coordinate 147,086, forward strand.
ACATAATTTTATATGTATTTTGAATATATATTTTCATAGAAATTTACTCTATATGTATATGTATAGAAAATACACATGAAATAATCTAAATTCGTATCGAAATAAATGAACAAAATACCGATAAAATAATGTAATTTTGAATGAAAATATATATAGAAAATACACATAAAATAACGTAAATACAAATAAATATATACACATAAAATGATTTGAATTTGAATGAAAATAGATATAAAAATAAACTTAAAATAAGGCAAATTTATAATGAAATATATATACAAAATACACATAAAATAATGTAGATTTGTTTCAAAATATATATACGAATACACATAAAATAACGTAGATTTCTATAGAAATATATATACAAAATACACATGAAATGTTGTAAATACGTATAAAAATATATATACAAAATACACATTAAATAATGTAAATTCGTGTCAAAATAAATAATTAAAATATCAATAAAAGAATGTGTATTTGTATGAAAATACATATACAAAATACACATAAAATAACGTAAATTTGTATAAAACTATATATAAAAATACACAAACATAAGTTAAATTTGTATGAAAATAAATATACAAAATACACATAAAATTAGGTAAATTTGTAAAGAAATACATATACAAAATACACATAAAATAATGTAAATTTGAATGAAAATATATAAACAAATACACTTAAATTAACATAAATTTGTATAAAATATATATAAAAATACTCATTAAATAATGTAAATATGTATAAAAATATATATACAAAACACAAATAGAATAATGTAAAATCGTATTAAAATAAATACACAGAATGTAAATAAAATAATGTAAATTTGTATAAAAATAAAGATGGAAAATACCCATAAAATAACGCATTTTTTTATAAATATACAAAATACACATGAAAGGATGTAAATACGTATAAAAATATATATACAAAATACACATTAAATAATGTAAATTCGCGTCAAAATAAATAAACAAAATGTCAATAAAAGAATGTGTATTTGTATGAAAATAAATATACAAAACACACATAAGATAACATAAATTTGAATAAAACTATATACAAAAATACTCAAAAATAATTTAAATTTGTATGAAAATAAATATACAAAATACACATAAAATTAGGTAAATTTGTATTGAAATACATATACAAAATACACATAAAATACTGTAAATTTGAATGAAAATACATAAACAAATACACTTAAAATAACGTAAATTTGTATAAAAAAATATATACAAAAACACAAATAGAATAATGTAAAATCGTATCAAAATAAATACACAGAATATTAATAAAATAATGTAATTTTGTATGAAAATAAAGAAGCAAAATACCCATAAAATATATATACAAAAATACACATAAATTTTTTTATTTGTATTAATATAATTATACAAAATACACATACAATAAGGTAAATCTGTATTGAAATAGATATGCAAAATACATATAAAACAATGTAAATTTGTTTCAAAATATATATACGAATACACATAAAATAACGTAGATTTGTATAAAAATATATACAAAATACACGTAAAATGAAGTAAATACGTATAAAAAAAATGTATACAAAATACACATAAAATAATGTAAATTCGTATCAAAATAAATAAACAAAATACCAATAAAAGAATGTGTATTTGTATATATATATAAATATACAAAATACACATAAAATAACGTAAATTTGTATAAAACTATATACAAATATACAGAGAAGTAATTAAATTCGTATGAAAATAGATATACATAATACAGATAAAATAAGCTAAATTTGAATTGAAATGTATATACAAAATACATAAAATGATATAAATTTGTATCAAAATATTTATAAAAATACATATAATAACGTAAATTTGTTTAAAAATATATAAACAAAATACACATTAAGTTATGTAAATACGTATAAAAAATATGTACAAAATACACATATATTCATGTAATTCGTATCAAACTAAATAAACAAAATATCAATAAAATAATGTAAATTTATATGAGAAAACATATACAAATACATATAAAATAACGCTAATTTCCATAAAAATATATGTCCAAAAATGAACGTAAAATAAAGTAACTTTGGATAAAAATATATATACAAAACACACATTAAATAAAGTAAATGCGTACATAAAATAACCTAAATTTGTTTAAAACTATATACAAAAATACACAAAAATAATTTAAATTTGTATGAAAAGAAATATACAAAATACACATAAAATTAGGTTAATTTCTATTGAAATACATATACAAAATACACATAAAATAATGTAAATTTGAAAGAAAATATATAAACAAATACACATATAATAACGTAAATTTGTATGAAATATATATACAAAATACACATTAAATAATGTAAATATGTATAAAAAAATATATACAAAACACAAATAGAATAATGTAAAATCGTATCAAAATATATACACAGAATATTAATAAAATAATGTAAATTTGTATGAAAATTAAGATGCAAAATACCTATAAAATAACGCATTTTTTATAAAATTATTGATACCAAAATACACATAAAATATTTGAATTTGTATCAAAATAAATATACAAAATGCACATACAATAAGGTAAATTTGTATTGAAATAGATATGCAAAATACATATAAAATAATGTAAATTTGTTTAAAAATATATATGCGAATACACATAAAATAACGTAGATTTCTATATAAATACATATACAAAATACACATAAAATTAAGTAAATACGTATAAAAAAATGTATACAAAATACACATAAAATAATGTAAATTCGTATAAATATAAATAAACAATATAGCAATAAAAGAATGTGTATTTGTATAAATATAAATATACAAAATGCACATAAAATAACGTTAATTTATATAAAACTATATACATAAAATAACGCAAATTTCTATAAAAATATATGTACAAAAAAGAACATAAAATAAATTTGCATAAAAATATATATACAAAACACACATTAGATAATGTAAATGAGTATAAAAATATGTATACAAAATACCTGTGAAATAATCTAAATTCGTATCGAATTAAATTAAGAAAATACCAATATCATAATGTAATTTTGGATGAAAATATATATACAAAATACTATAAAATAACCTAAATACAAATACAAATATACACATAAAATAATTTAAAATTGAATGAATTAAATATACAAAATAAACATAAAATAAGGTAAATTTGTAATGAAATATATGAAAAAATACACATAAAATAGTATAAATTTGTATGAAAATATATATACAAATACACATTAAATAACATGAATTTGTATAAAATTTGTATCAAAATATATACGAATACACACAATAAAATAACGTAATTTTTTTATGAAAATGTATATACAAACTACACATAAAATAATGTAAATTTGTATAAAAATATATAAACAAATACACATAAAATAATGTAAATTTGGATAAAATATATATATACAAAATAAACCTTAAATAATGTAAATATGTAAAAAAAATATATACAAAATACACATAGAATAATGTTAAATCGTATCAAAATAAATAAAGAGAATATCAATAAAATAATGTAAATTTGTATGAAAATAAAGCTGCAAAATATCCATATAATAACGCATATTTGCATAAAAATATATATACAAAAATACATATAAAATAATTAAATTTGTATTAAAATAAATATACAAAATGCACGTACAATTAAGAAAATTTGTATTGAAATAAATATGCAAAATACACATCAATAATGTAAATATGTATCAAAATATATATACGAATACTCATAAAATAGAGAAAATTTCTATGAAAATATACATAGAAAATAGATATACAAAATACACATATAACTAGTTAAATTTGTATTTAAATACATGTACAAAACACACATAAAATAATGTAGATTTGTATGAAATGAAAACAAATACATTTTATATAAAATATATATACAAAATACACATAGAATAATGTAAAATCATACCAAATAAATACACAGAATATCAATAAAATAATGTAAATTTGTATGAAAATAAAGATGCAAAATACCCATAAAATAAAGCATATTTTTATAAAAATACATACACAAAAATACACATAGATTAATCAAATTTGTATTAAAATTAATATACAAAATGCATATTCAATAATGTAAATTTGTATTGAAAAAATATGCAAAATACACATAAAACAATGTAAATTTGTTTCAAAATATATATACGAATACACATAAAATAACGTAGATTTCTATAGAAATATATATACAAAATACACTTGAAATAATGTAAATACGTATAAAAATATATATACAAAATACACATTAAATAATGTTAATTCGTGTCAAATAAATAAAAAAAATATCATGAAAAGAATGTGTATTTGTATGAAAATAGATATACAAAATACACATAAAATAACCTAAATTTGTATAAAACTATATACAAAAATAAACAAAAATAATTTAAACTTGTATGAAAATAAATATACAAAAAACATATAAAAATAGGTAAATTTGTATTGAAATACATATACAAAATACACATAAAATAATGTAAATTTGAATGAAAATATATAAACATATAGACTTAAAATAACGTAAATTTGTATCAAATATAAATACAAAAAACACTTTAAATAATGTAAATATGTGTAAAAAAAATATACAAAACACAAATAAAATAATGTAAAATCTTATCAAAATGAATACAGAAAATATTAATAAAATAATGTAAATTTGTATGAAAATTAAGATTCAAAATACCCATGTCATGTGTATTCGTATATATATTTTGAAACAAATTTACATTGTTTATATTTATTTTGCATATCTATTTTTGTGTATTCTGTATTTATTTTTGTTATACATAGAATAATGTAAAATCGTATCAAAATAAGTACACAGAATATCAATAAAATAATTAAAATTTGTATGAAAACAAAGATGCAAAATACCCATAAGATAAAGCATATTTTTTTTTAAAAATACATATACAAAAATACACATAGAATAATTAAATTTGTATTAAAATTAATATACAAAATGCACACATACAATAAGGTAAATTTGTATTGAAATAAAACGCAAAATACAAATAAAACATTGTAAATTTGTTTCAAAATATATATACGAATACACATAAAATAACGTAGATTTCTATAGAAATATATATACAAAATACACATGAAATTATGTAAATACGTATAAAAATATATATATAAAATACAAATTAAGTAATGTAAATTCGTGTCAAAATAAATAAACAAAATATCATGAAAAGAATGTATATTTGTATGAAAATAAATAATAGATAATAAATTTGTATAAAATATATATGCAAGATATACATTAAATAATGTAAATATGTATAAAAAAAAATACAAAAAACAAATAGAATAATGTAAGATCGTATCAAAATAAATACACCATGTCATGTGTATTCGTATAGATATTTTGAAACAAATTTACATTGTTTATATGTATTTTGCATATCTATTTTTGTGCATTCTGTATTTATTTTTGTTATACATAGAATAATGTAAAATCGTATCAAAATAAGTACACAGAATATCAATAAAATAATTTAAATTTGTATGAAAACAAAGATGCAAAATACCCATAAGATAAAGCATATTTTTTTTTAAAAATACATATACAAAAATACACATAGAATAATTAAATTTGTATTAAAATTAATATACAAAATGCACACATACAATAAGGTAAATTTGTATTGAAAAAAAAACGCAAAATACAAATAAAACATTGTAAATTTGTTTCAAAATATATATACGAATACACATAAAATAACGTAGATTTCTATAGAAATATATATACAAAATACACATGAAATTATGTAAATACGTATAAAAATATATATAAAATACAAATTAAGTAATGTAAATTCGTGTCAAAATAAATAAACAAAATATCATGAAAAGAATGTGTATTTGTATGAAAATAAATAATAGATAATAAATTTGTATGAAATATATATGCAAGATATACATTAAATAATGTAAATATGTATAAAAAATATATACAAAAAACAAATAGAATAATGTAAGATCGTATCAAAATAAATACACCGAATATTAATAAAATAATGTAAATTTGTATGAAAATAAAGATGCAAAATTCCCATCAAATAGCGCATTTCTTATAAAAATATATATACCAAAATACACATAAAATATTTAAATTTGTATTGAAATAAATGTACAAAATGCACATACAATAAGGTAAATTTCTATTGAAAGAGATATGCAAAAATACATATAAAACAAAGTAAATTTGTTTCAAAATATATATACGAATACACATAAAATAACGTAGATCTCTATAAAAATATATATACAAAATACACATAAAATTAGGTAAATACGTATAAAAAAATGTAAACAAAATACACATAAAATAATATAAATTCGAAACAAAATAAATAAACAAAATACCAATAAAAGAATGTGTATTTGTATAAATATAAATGTACAAAATACACATACAAAATAAACATAAAATAAGGTAAATTTGTAATGAAATATATGGACAAAATACACATAAAATAATGTAAATTTATGTGAAAATATATATACAAATACACATAAAATACCATGAATTTGTATAAAATTATATATGCAAAATAAATATTAAATAATGTAAGTGCGTATAAAAATATATATAAAAAGTACATATAAAATAATGTAAATTCGTATCAATATAAATCAACAAAATACCAATAAAATAATATATATTTGATTGAAAATAGATTTACAAAATACACATAACATAACTAAAATTTGTATTGAAATATATACAAAAATACATAAAAATAATTTGAGTTTGTATGAAAATAGATATTCAAAATACACATAAGAATAGGTAAATTTCTTTTGAAATATATATACAAAATACCCATAAAATATTGTAAATTTGTGTCAGAATATATAAACAAATACACATAAAATAACATAAATTTGTTTGAAAAATATATACAAAATTCACATAGAATAATGTCAAATCGTATCAAAATGAATGAGCAGAATATCAATAAAATAACGTAAATTTGTATGAAAATAAAGATGCAAAATACCCATAAAATAAAGCATATTTTTATAAAAATACATATACAAAAATACACATAGAATAATTAAATTTGTACTAAAATTAATATACAAAATGCATATACAATAAGGTAAATATGTATTGAAAAATATGCAAAATACACATAAAAGTGTAAATTTGTTTAAAAATCGATATACGAATACACATAATATAACGTAGATTTCTATAGAAAGATATATACAAAATACACATGAAATGATGTAAATACGTATAAAAATATATATACAAAATACACATTAAATAATTTAAATTCTCGTCAAAATAAATAAACAAAATATCAATAAAAGAATGTGTATTTGTATGAAAATAGATATACAAAATACTCATAAAATAACCTAAGTTTGTATAAAACTATATACAAAAATACACAAAAATAATTTAAATTTGTATGAAAATAAATATACAAAATACACATAAAATTATTTTGTATATCTATTTATACAAATGTACGTTATTTTATGTGAATTTTTCATTTCATACAAATTTATATTATTTTATGTGTATTTTGTACATGTATTAAATACAAATTTAACTAATTACATAATTTTATAAAAATACATATACAAAAATACACATAGATTAATCAAATTTGTATTAAAATTAATATACAAAATACACATACAATAAGGTAAATTTGTATTGAAAAAATATGCAAAATACACATAAAACAATGTAAATTTGTTTCAAAATATATATACGAATACACATAAAATAACGCAGATTTCTATTGAAATATATATACAAAATACACTTGAAATAATGTAAATACGTATAAAAATATATATACAAAATACACATTAAATAATGTTAATTCGTGTCAAAATAAATAAACAAAATATCATGAAAAGAATGTGTATTTGTATGAAAATAGATATACAAAATACACATAAAATAACCTAAATTTGTATAAAACTATAAACAAAATACACAAAATAATTTAAACTTGTATGAAAATAAATATACAAAAAACATATAAAATTAGGTAAATTTGTATTGAAATACATATACAAAATACACATAAAATAATGTAAATTTGAATGAAAATATATAAACATATAGACTTAAAATAACGTAAATTTGTATCAAATATATATACAAAAAACACATTAAATAATGTAAATATGTATAAAAATATATACAAAACACAAATAAAATAATGTAAAATCGTATCAAAATAAATACAGAAAATATTAATAAAATAATGTAAATTTGTATGAAAATTAAGATGCAAAATACCCATAAAATAACGCATTTTTTATAAAAATATATATACGAAAAAACATAAAATATTTGATTTTGTATTAAAATAAATAGATATACAAAATACACATAAAATAAGCTAAATTTGAATTGAAATATATATACAAAATACATAAAATAATGTAAATTTGTATCAAAATACCTATACAAATACACATATAATAACGTAAATTTGTATAAAAATATATAAACAAAATACACATTAAATAATGTAAATACGTATAAAAAAATGTAAAAAATACACAAATAATCATGTAGTTCGTATCAAAATAAATACACAAAATACCAATAAAATAATGTAAATTTCTATGAGAAAACATATACAAAATACACATAAATAACGCAAATATCAATAAAAATATATATAATATAATATATTTTATACATATTTAAAATATTTAATGTATATTTTGTATATATATATTTTATCCAAATTTACGTGATTTTATATGCATTTGTTTATATATTTTCATACAAATTTACTTTATTTTATGTGAGTTTTGTATGTATTTCAATACAAATTTGCCTAACTTTGTGTATTTTGCATATCTATTTTCAAACAAATTTAAATTATTTTGTGTATTTTTGTATATATTTTATACAAATTCTAGTTATTTATTTGTTTTTATATATATTTTCCTACAAATATACATTCTTTTATTGGAATTTTGTGTATTTAATTTTTACAATTTACATTATTTTATGTGTATTTTGTATATATATTTTCTACGTATTTAAACTATTTTATGTGTATTTTATATACATTTTCATAAAATTTACGTTATTTTATTGTGTGTATTCGTATATATTTTGAAACATTTTATACAAATTCATGTTATTTTATGTTTATTATATATATTTTCATACAAATTTATATTATTTTATGTATTCTTACATATATTTTATTACAAATTTACCTTATTTTATGTTTATTTTGTATATTTATTTCATTCAATTTTAAATTATTTATTTGTATTTAGGTTATTTTATGTGTGTTTTCTATATATATTTTCATCCAAAATTACATTATTTTATTGTTATTTTCTTAATTTAACTCGATACGAATTTAGATTATTTCATAGGTATTTTGTATACATATTTTATACTCATTTACATTATCTAATGTGTGTTTTGTATATATTTTTTATGCAAACTAATTTTATGTGCATTTTGTACATATATTTTATAGAAACTTAAAACGTTATTTTATGTGTATTTTGTATATGTTTTCTCATACAAATTTACATTATTTAATTAGTTTTTGTTTATTTATTTTGATACGAATGACTTGATTATTGGTGTATTTTGTAAAAATTTTTTAAACTTATTTACATTAATTAATGTATTTTGTTTATATATTTTTTACAAATTTACGTTATTATATGTGTATTTGTTAAAATATTTTGAAACGAATTTACTTTATTTTATGTATTTTGTATATATATTTCAATTCAAATTTAGCTTATTTTGTGTATTTTGTATATCTATTTTCATGCAAATTTAATTACTTCTGTGTATTTTTGTATATAGTTTTATACAAATTTACGTTATTTTATGTGCATTTTGTATATTTATATTTATACAAATACACATTCTCTTATTGGTATTTTGTTTATTTATATTTATACAATTTACATTATTTTATGTGTATTTTATATACATTTTGATTCGTATTTACTTAATTTTATTTGTATTTTGTATATATATATATATATATATATATATATATATTTTATATGTATTCGCATATATATTTTGAAACAAATTTACATTGTTTTATATGTTTTTTGCATATCTATTTCAATACAAATTTACCTTATTGTATGTGCATTTTGTATATTTATTTTAATACAAATTCAAATATTTTATGTGTATTTTGGTATATATAATTTTATAAAAAATGCGTTATTTTATAGGTATTTTGCATCTTAGTTTTAATACAAATGTACATTATTTTATTAATATTCTGTGTATATTTTGATACGATTTTATATTATACTATTTTGTGTTTGTATATATTTTTTATACATATTTTCATTATTTAATGTATTTTTTATATATATTTTATACAAATTAACGTCATTTTAAGTGCATTTGTTTATATAATTTCATTCAAATTTACATTATTTTAAGTGTATTTTGTATATGTATTTCAATACAAATTTACCTAATTTTATGTGTATTTTGTATATTTATTTTCATACAAATTTAAAATATTTTTGTGTTTTTTTTGTATATACATATAGAGTAAATTTCTATGAAAATATATATTCAAAATACATATGAAATTCTGTAAATAAGTATAAAAATATATACATCAAATACACCTAAAAAAATGAAAATTCGTATCAAAATAAATAAACAAAATTCCGATAAAAGAACGTATATTTGTAGAAAAATAAATATACAAAATTCACATAAAATTACGAAAATTTGAATAAAAATATATACAAAAAAACAAAAAAATAAATTTCAATTTATATGAAAATAGATATACAAAATACACATATAATTAGTTAAATTTGTATTTAAATACATGTACAAAATACACATAAAATAATGTAAATTTGTATGAAATGAAAACAAATTCACATAAAATAACGTACATTTGTATAAAATAGATATACAAAATATACATAGAATAATGTAAAATCGTATCAAAATAAATACACAGAATATCAATAAAATAATGTAATTTTGTATGAAAATAAAGATGCAAAATACCCATAAAATAAAGCATATTTTTTTATAAAATACATATACAAGAATACACATAGAATAATTAAATTTGTTTAAAAATTAATATATAAAATGCACGTACAATAAGGGAAATTTGTATTGAAAAAATATACAAAATGCACAAAAAACAATGTATATTTGTTTCAAAATATATATACGAATACACATAAAATAACGTATATTTCTATAGAAATATATATAAAAAATACACATGAAATGACGTAAATACGTACAAAAATATATATACACAATACACATTAAATAATATAAATTCGCATCAAAATAAATAAACAAAATATCAATAAAAGAATGTGTATTTGTATGAAAATATATATACAAAATACACATAAAATATTGTAAATTTGTATAAAACTCTATTAAAAAAATACACAAAAATAATTTAAATTTGTATAAAAATATATATATAAAATACACATAAAACTAGTTAAATTTCTATTGAAATACATATACAAAATACACATAAAATAATGTAAATTTGAATGAAAATATATAAACAAATTCACTTAAAATAACGTAAATTTGTATGAAATATATATAGAAAATACACATTAAATAATGTAAATATGTATAAAAAAAGTATATACAAAACACAAATAGAATAATGTAAAATAGTATCAAAATAAATACACAGTATATTAATAAAATAATGTAAATTTGAATGAAAATAAAGACGCAAAATACCCATAAAACAACGCATTTTTTTTTAAATATATATACCAAAATACACATAAAATATTTAAATTTGTATTACAATAAATATACAAAATGCACATACAATAAGGTAAATTTGTATTGAAATAGATATGCAAAATACACATAAAACAATGTAAATTTGTTTCAAAATATATATACGAATACACATAAAATAACGTAGATTTCTATAAAAATATATATACAAAATACATATAAAATGAAGTAAATACGTATAAGAAAATGTATACAAAATACTCATAAAATAATGTAAACTCGTATCAAAATAAATAAACTAAATGCCAATAAAAGAATGTTTACTTGTATAAATATAAATATACAAAATACACATAAAATAACGTAAAATTGTATAAAACTATATACAAAAATAAACTAAAATAATTAAATTTGTATGAAAATAGATATACAAAAGACACATAAAATAAGCTAAATTTGAATTGAAATAAATATAGAAAATACATAAAATAATGTAAATTTGTATCAAAATATATATTCAAATACACATATATTAAAATTAATATACAAAATGCGTATATAATAAGGTAAATTTGTATTGAAAAAATATGCAACATACACGTTTACTCATACAAATTTATATTATTTTATTGGTATTTTGTTTATTTATTTGATACAATTACATGATTATATGTGTATTTTGTACATATTTTTTATACGTATTTACATTATTTAATGTGTATTTTGTTTATACATTCATACAAATTTACGTTATTATATGTATTTGTATAAATATTTTGATACAAATTTACTTTATCTACTTTATTTTGTATATATATTTAAATTCAAATTTAGCTTATTTTGTGTTTATATTTTATATATTTTCATACAAATTTAATTACTTCTGTGTATTTTTGTATATAGCTTTATATAAATTTACGTTATTTTATGTGTATTTTGTATATTTATATTTATACAAATACACAGTCTTTTATTGCTATTTTGTTTATTTATTTTGATACAATTTACATTATTTTATGTGTATTTTGTATACATTTTATACGTATTTACTTCATTTTATGTGTATTTTGTATATATATTTTTATAGAAATCTACGTTATTATATGTGTATTCGTATATATATTTTGAAACAAATTTACATTGTTTTATATGTTTTTTGCATATCTATTTCAATACAAATTTACCTTATTGTATGTGTTTTTTGTATATTTATTTTAATACAAATTTAATTTTTTGATGTGTATTTTGGTATATATATTTTTATAAATAAAAAAATGCGTTATTTTATGGGTATTTTGCTTCTTTATTTTCATACAAATTTACATTATTTTATTAATATTCTGTGTATTTATTTTGATACGATTTTACATTATTCTATTTGTGTTGTGTACATATTTTTTTATACAAATTTACGTTATTTTAAGTGTATTTGTTTATGTATTTTCATTCAAATTTACATTATTTTATGTGTATTTTGTGTATGTATTTCAATACAAATTTACCTAATTTTATGTGTATTTTGTATATTTATTTTCATACAAATTTAAAATATTTTTTGTGTATTTTTGTATATAGTTTGATACAAATTTAGGTTATTTTATGTGTATTTTGTATATCTATTTTCATACAAATACACATTCTTTTATTGATATTTTGTTTATTTATTTTGACGCGAATTTTATGTGAATTTGTTTTCATTTCATACAAATTTACATTATTTTATGTGTATTTTGTACATGTATTTAAATACAAATTTAACTTATTATATGTGTATTTTGTATATCTATTTTCACACAAATTGAAATTTATTTTTTTCTTTTTTTGTATATATTTTTATTCAAATTTTCGTAATCTTATAAAAATATATATACCAAAATACACATAAAATATTTAAATTTGCATTGAAATAAATATACAAAATGCACATACAATAAGGTAAATTTGTATTGAAAGAGATATACAAAAATACATATAAAAGAATGTAAATTTGTTTCAAAATATATATACGAATACAAATAAAAAAACGTAGATTTCTATAAAAATATATATACAAAATACGCATAAAATTAAGTAATTACGTATAAAAAAATGTATACAAAATACACATAAAATAATGTAAATTCGAATTAAAATAAATAAACAAAATACCAATAAAAGAATGTGTATTTGGATAAATATAAATATACAAAATACACATACAAAATAAACATAAAATAAGGTAGATTTGTAAAAAAATATATGTACAAAATACACATAAAATTATGTAAATTTATATAAAAATATATATACAAATACACATAAAATACCATGAATTTGTATAAAAATATATATTCAAAATAAATATTAAATAATGTAAAAGCGTATAAAAATATATATACAAATACAGATACAAAAATACACATAGAATAATTAAATTTGTATTAAAATTAATATACAAAATGCGTATATAATAAGGTAAATTTGTATTGAAAAAATATGCAACATACACGTTTACTCATACAAATTTATATTATTTTATTGGTATTTTGTTTATTTATTTTGATACGAATTACATGATTATATGTGTATTTTGTACACATTTTTTTATACGTATTTACATTATTTAATGTGTATTTTGTTTACATATTTTCATACAAATTTACGTTATTATATGTGTATTTGTATAAATATTTTGATACAAATTTACTTTATTTCATGTATTTTGTATATATATTTCAATTCAAATTTAGCTTATTTTGTGTGTATTTTGTATATATTTTCATACAAATTTAACTACTTCTGTGTATTTATGTATATAGTTTTATATAAATTTACGTTATCTTATGTGTATTTTGTATATTTATATTTATACAAATACACATTCTTTTATTGGTATTTTGTTTATTTATTTTGATACGAATTTACATTATTTTATGTGTATTTTGTATACATTTTTTTTATACGTATTTACTTCATTTTATGTGTATTTTGTATATATATATATATATATATATATATATATATATATATATATATATATATATATATATATATATATATATATATATATATATATATATATATATATATATATATATATACATTTATAGAAATCTACGTTATTTTATGTATTCGTATACATATTTTGAAACAAATTTACATTGCTTTATATGTATTTTGCGTATCTATTTCAATACAAATTTACCTTATTGTATGTGTTTTTTATATATTTATTTTAATACAAATCTAATTTTTTTATGTGTATTTTGTTATATAAATATTATAAATAAAAAAAATCGTAATTTTATGGGTATTTTGCCTCTTTATTTTCATACAAATTTACATTATTTTATTAATATTCTGTGTATTTATTTTGATACGATTTTACATTATTCTATTTGTGTTTGAATATATTTTTTATACAAATTTACGTTATTTTAAGTGTATTTGTTTATGTATTTTCATTCAAATTTACATTATTTTATGTATTTTGTATATGTATTTCCATACAATTTTACTAATTTTATGTATGTTTTGTATATTTATTTTCATACAAATTTAATTTTTTTGTGTATTTTTTATAGTTTTGTTGATATAAATTTAATTTACATATCAAATTATGTAAATACGTATAAAAATATATATACAAAATACATATCAAATAATGTAAATTCGTGTCAAAATAAAAAAATAAAATATCATGAAAAGAATGTGTATTTGTATGAAAATAGATAATAGATAATAAATTTGTATAAAATATATATGCAAGATACACATTAAATAATGTAAATATGTATAAAAAAGTATATACAAAAAACAAATAGAATAATGTAAAATCGTATCAAAATAAATACACCGAATATTAATAAAATAATGTAAATTTGTATGAAAATAAAGATGCAAAATTACCATAAAATAGCGCATTTCTTATAAAAATATATTAAATTAAAATTAAATTAGTGTTGAAATAAATATACAAAATGCATATACAATAAGGTAAATTTGTATTGAAAGAGATATGCAAAAATACATATAAAACAATGTAAATTTGTTTCAAAATATATATACGAATACAAATAAAAAAACGTAGATTTCTACAAAAATATATATACAAAATACACATAAAATTAAGTAAATACGTATAAAAAAATGTATTCAAAATACAAATAAAATAATGTAAATTCGAATTAAAATAAATAAACAAAATACCAATAAAAGAATGTGTATTTGGATAAATATAAATATACAAAATACTCATACAAAATAAACATAAAATAAGGTAGATTTGTAATAAAATAT
Organism: Eriocheir sinensis; assembly: GCF_024679095.1. Classification (NCBI taxonomy): domain Eukaryota; kingdom Metazoa; phylum Arthropoda; class Malacostraca; order Decapoda; family Varunidae; genus Eriocheir; species Eriocheir sinensis. The sequence continues at coordinate 163,196 of NW_026111910.1, forward strand.
ATTTACAAAATACACATGCAATAATGTAAATTTATATGAAAGTATATATACAAATACACATAAAATACCATGAATTTGTATAAAAAAATTATATTCAAAATAAATATTAAATAATGTAAGAGCGTATAAAAATATATATACAAAGTACATATAAAATGAAAATTAAGATGCAAAATACCTATAAAATAACGCATTTTTTTATAAAATTATTGATACCAAAATACACATAAAATATTTGAACTTGTATTAAAATAAATATACAAAATGCACATACAATAAGGTAAATTTGTATTGAAATAGATATGGAAAATACATATAAAATAATGTAAATTTGTTTCAAAATATATATACGAATACACATAAAATAACGTAGATTTCTATAAAAATACATATACAAAATACACATAATATTAAGTAAATACGTATAAAAAATGTATACAAAATACACATAAAATAATGTAAATTCGTATAAATGTAAATAAACAATATACCAATAAAAGAATGTGTATTTGTATAAATATAAATATACAAAATGCACATAAAATAACGTAAATTTATATAAAACTATATACATAAAATAACGCAAATTTCTATAAAAATATACAAAACACACTTTAGATAATGTAAATGAGTATAAAAATATGTATACAAAATACCTATGAAATAATCTAAATTCGCATCGAGTTAAATTAAGAAAATATCAATAAAATAATGTAATTTTGGATGAAAATATATATACAAAATACACATAAAATAACCTAAATACAAATACAAATATACACATAAAATAATTTAAAATTGAATGAAATAAATATACAAAATAAACATAAATAAAAGGTAAATTTGTAATGAAATATATGAAAAATACACATAAAATAATATAAATTTGAATGAAAATATATATACAAATATACATTAAATAACATGAATTTGTATAAAATTTGTATCAAAATATATACTTATACACAACAAAATAACGTAATTTTTATTATGAAAATGTATATACAAAATACATACAATAATTTAAATACGTAGAAAAATATATATACAAAAAACACATAAAATAATGTAAATTTGTATGAAAATATATAAACAAATACACATAAAATAATGTAAATTTGGATAAAATATATATACAAAATGAACATTAAATAATGTAAATATGTATAAAAAATATATACAAAATACACATAGAATAATGTTAAATCGTATCAAAATAAATAAAGAGAATATCAATAAAATAATGTAAATTTGTATGAAAATAAAGATGCAAAATATCCATATAATAACGCATATTTGCATAAAAATATATACAAAAATACATATAAAATAATTAAATTTGTATTAAAATAAATATACAAAATGCACGTACAATAAAGTAAATTTGTATTGAAATAGATATGCAAAATACACATCAATAATGTAAATTTGTATCAAAATATATATACGAATACTCATAAAATAATGTAAATTTGTATGAAAATAAAGATGCAAAATTCCCATAAAATAAATATTTTTATAAAATACATATACAAAATACACATATAATCAAATTTGTATTAAAATTAATATACAAAATACACATAAAATAAGGTAAATTTGTATTGAAAAAATGCAAATACATAAAATAATGTAAATTTGTTTAAAATATATATAAGAATACATAAAATAACATATTTATATAGAAATATATATACAAAATACACAAAATAATGTAAATATATATAAATATATATATACAAATACACATTAAATAATGTAAATTCGTGTCAATAAATAAACAAAATAAAGAATGTGTATTTGTAGAAAATACACATAAAATAACCTAAATTTGTATAAAAATATATGCAAAAATACACAAAATAATTAAAATTTAAATGAAAATAGATATACATAATGCACATAAAAATAGGTAAATTTGTATTGAAATACATATATAAAATACACATAAAATAATGTAAATTTGTATAAAAATGTATATACAAATACAAATCAAATAAAGTAAATTTGTATAAAATATATATACAAAATACACATTAAATAATGTAAATATGTATAAAAAATATATACAAAACACAAATAAAATAATGTAAAATCGTATCAAAATAAATACACAAAATATTAATAAAACAATGTAAATTTGTATGAAAATTAAGATGCAAAATACCCATAAAATATCTATATTTTTATAAAAATATATATACCAAAAAAACAATAAAATATTTGAATTTGTATTAAAATTAATATAAGAAATGGACATACAATAAGCTAAATTTTGTATGAAAATAAATAAACATAATACATATAAAATAATGTAAATATGTATCAAAATATATATACAAATACTAATAAATTAACATAAATTTGAATAAAAATATATATACAAAATACATCTTAAATAATGTAAATACGTATAAAAATATATATACAAAGTACACATATAATAATGTAAACTAGTATCAAAATAAATAAACAAAATACCAATAAAATAGTATAAATTTGTGTGAAAATAGATAATAGATAATAAATTTCAATAAAATATATATGCAAAATAAACATAATATAATGTAAATTTGTATCAAATATATACGAATACACAATAAAATAACGTAAATTTTATGAAAATATATACAAAATATACATAAAATAATGTAAATTTGTAATAAAATATATATACAAAATACACATCAAAATATGTAAATTCTTATGAAAATAAATGAACAAAATCCACTAAAGAATGTATATTTGTATTGAAAATATATACAAAATACAAATAAAATAACTAAAATTTGTATAAAATATATAAAAATACATATAAATAATTTAAATTTGTTTGAAAATAGATATGCAAAATACACATAAAATTAGGCAAATCTGTATAAAAAATGTATACAAAATACACATAAAATATTGTAATTTGTATTTGTAAATTTGAAAATAAATATAAACAAATACACATAAAATAACGTAAATTTCTATAAAAAATATATCTACAAAATATACATTAAATAATGTAAATATGTATAAAAAATATATACAAAATACACATAGAATAATGTAAAATCGTATCAAAATAAATAAACAGAATATCAATAAAATAATGTAAATTTGTATGAAAATAAAGATGCAAAATACCCAAATAATAACGCATATTTTTTTTTATTTATAAAAATATATATACCAAAATACACATAAAATAATTAAATTCGTATTAAAATAAATATACAAAATACACATACAATAACGTAAATGTGTTTTGAAATAGATATACAAAATACACATATAATAATGTAAATTCGTATCAAAATATATATACGAATATCCATAAAATAGAGTAAATTTCTATAGAAATATATATTCAAAACACAAATAAAATTATGTATATAAGTATAAAAATATATAGACAAAATAAATATAAAATAATGAATATTCGTATAAAAATAAATAAATAAAATTAATATAAAAGATTCAAGATACAAATTAAATAATGTAAATATTTATAAAAAAAATATATACAAAAAACAAATATAATAATGTGAATTCGTATCAAAATAAATACAACGAATATTAATAAAATAATGTAAATTTGTATGAAAATAAAGATGCAAAATTCTATCAAATAGCGCATTTTATAAAATATATATACCAAAATACACATAAAATATTTAAATTTGTATTCAAATAAATATATAAAAAACACATACAATAAGGTAAATTTGTATTGAAAGAGATATGCAAAATACATATAAAACAATGTAAATTTGTTTCAAAATATATATACGAATACACATAAAATAACGTAGATTTCTATAAAAATATATACAAAATACACATAAAATTAAGTAAATACGTATAAAAATGTATACAAAATACACATAGAATAATGTAAATTGATTTAAAATAAATAAACAAAATACCAATAAAATAACGTATTTGTATAAATATAAATATACAAAATACATATACAAAATAAACATAAAATAAGGTAAATTTGTAATAAAATATATGTACAAAATACACATAAAATAATGTAAATTTATATGAAAATATATATTCAAATACACATAAATACCATGAATTTGTATAAAATATATATTCAAAATACATATTAAATAATGTAAAGCGTATAAAATATATATACAAAATACATATAAAATAATGTAAATTGTATTATAAATATATATATATATATATATATATATATATATATATATATATATATATATATATATATATATATATATATATATATATATATATATATATATATATATATATATATATATATATATATATATATATATATATATATATATATATATATATATATATATATATATATATATATATATATATGTATGAAAATAAATATAAAAAATACACATAAAATAACTAAAATTTGTATTAAAATATATACAAAATACACAGAAATAATTTGAGTTTGTATGAAAATAAATATACAAAATACACATAAAACTAGGTAAATTTGTTTTGAAATGTATTTACAAAATACATAAAATAATGTAAATTTGTGTCAAAATATATAAAAATACACATAAAATAACGTAAATTTGTATAAAAATATATACAAAATACACATAGAATAATGTAAATTCGTATCAAAATGAATGAGCAGAATATCAATAAAATAATGTATATTTGTATGAAAATTAAGATGCAAAATACCCAAAAATAAAGCATATGTTTATAAAATATTTATACAAAATACACATCGAATAATTAAATTTGTATTAAAATAAATATACAAAATGCGTATATAATAAGGTAAATTTGTATTGAAAATATGCAACATACGTTTACTCATACAAATTTATATTATTTTATTGGTATTTTGTTTATTTATTTTGATACGAATTACATGATTATATGAGTATTTTGTACACATTTTTTTATACGTATTTACATTATTTAATGTGTATTTTGTTTATATATTTTCATACAAATTTACGTTATTATATGTGTATTTGTATAAATATTTTGATACAAATTTACTTTATTTCATGTATTTTGTACACATAAAATAATGTAAATTTGTATGAAAATATATAAACAAAAACATATAAAATCACGTAAATTTGGATAAAATATATATATATAAAATATACATTAAATATTTTAAATATGTATAAAAATATATTATATTATATATATTTTTATTGATATTTGCGTTATTTATGTGTATTTTGTATATGTTTTCTCATAGAAATTTACATTATTTTATTGGTATTTTGTCTATTTATTTTGATACGTATTACATGATTATTTGTGTATTTTTTACATTTTTTTATACGTATTTACATTATTTAATGTGTATTTTGTTTATATATTTTTATACAAATTTACAATATTATATGTGTATTTGTATAGGTATTTTGATACAAATTTACATTATTTTATGTATTTTGTTTATATATTTCAATTCAAATCTAGCTTATTTTATGTGTATTTTGTATATCTATTTATTTTAATACAAAATCAAATATTTTATGTTTTTTCGTATATATATTTTTATAAAAAATGCATTATTTTATGGGTATTTTGCATCTTAATTTTCATACAAATTTACATTATTTTATTAATATTCTCTGTATTTATTTTGATACGATTTTACATTATTTTATTTGTGTTTTGTATATATTTTTTTATACATATTTACATTATTTAATGTGTTTTATATATATATATATATATATATATATATATATATATATATATATATATATATATATATATATATATATATATATATATATATATATATATATATATATATATATATATATATATATATATATATATATATTATATATATATTTGATACAAATTTACGTTATTTTAAGTCTATATGTTTATATATTTTCATTCAAATTTACATTATTTTATGTGTATTTTGTATATGTATTTCAATACAAATTTACCTAATTTTATGTTTTTTGTATATTTATTTTCATACAAGTTTAAATTATTTTTGTTTATTTTTGTATATAGTTTTATACAAATTTAGGTTATTTTATGTGTATTTTGTATATCTATTTTCATACAAATACACATTCTTTTCATGATATTTTTTTTATTTATTTTGACACGAATTAACATTATTTAATGTGCATTTTGTATATATTTTATACGTATTTACATTATTTCAAGTGTATTTTGTATATATATTTCTATAGAAATATACGTTATTTATGAGTATTCGTATATATATTTTGAAAAAATTTACATTGTTTTATGTGTATTTTGCATATTTTTCAATACAAATTTACATTATTGTATGTGCATTTTGTATATTAATTTTAATACAAATTTGATTAATCTATGTGTATTTTTGTGTATGTATTTTCATAAAAATATGCTTTATTTGAAGGGTATTTTGCATCTTTATTTTCATACAAATTTACATTATTTTATTGATATTCTGTGTATTTATTTGGTATGATTTTACATTATTCTATGTGTATTTTGTATATATATTTTATATAAAATGTCTTTGTTTTCATTTCATACAAATCTACATTATTTTATGTGTTTTTGTACATGTATTTAAATACAAATTTAACTAGTTATATGTGTATTTTGTATATCTATTTTGTATGTATATTTTCACAGAAATTTACTCTATTTTATGAGTATTCGTATATATATTTTGATACAAATTTACATTATTGATGTGTATTTTGCATATCTATTTCAATACAAATTTTCTTTATTGTACGTGCATTTTGTATATTTATTTTAATACAAATTTAATTATTTTATATGTATTTTTGTATATATATTTTTATGCAAATATGCGTTATTATATGGATATTTTGCAGCTTTATTTTCATACAAATTTACATTATTTTATTGATATTCTCTTTATTTATTTTGATACGATTTAACATTATTCTATGTGTATTTTGTATATATTTTTATACATATTTACATTATTTAAGGTTTATTTTGTATATATATTTTATCCAAATTTACATTATTTTATGTGTATTTGTTTATATATTTTTATACAAATTTACATTATTTTATGTGTATTTTGTATATACATTTTCATAAAAAATTACGTTATTTTATTGTGTGTATTCGTATATATTTTGATACAAATTTTATACAAATTCATGTTATTTAATGTGTATTTGTATATATATTTTCATACAAATTTATATTATTTTATGTGTATTTTTTCATATATTTCATTACAAATTTACCTTATTTTATGTTTATTTTGTATATTTATTTCATTCAATTTTAAATTATTTTATGTGTATATTTGTATTTGTATTTAGGTTATTTTATGTGTATTTTGTATATATATTTTCATCCAAAATTACATTATTATATTGGTATTTTCTTAATTTAATTCGATACGAATTTAGATTATTTCATAGGTATTTTGTATACATATTTTTATACTCATTTACATTATCTAATGTGTGTTTTGTATATATATTTTTATGCAAATTTATTTTATGTTCATTTTTGTACATATATTTTTATAGAAATTTGCGTTATTTTATGTATATAGTTTTATATAAATTTACGTTATTTTATGTGCATTTTGTATATTTATATTTATACAAATACACATTCTTTTATTGCTATATTGTTTATTTATATTTATACTAATTTACATTATTTTATGTGTATTTTGTATACATTTTTTTATACGTATTTACTTAGTTGTATGGTTATTTTGTATATGTATTTTTATAGAAATCTACGTTATTTTATATGTATTCGCATATATATTTTGAAACAAATTTACATTATTTTATATGTATTTTGCATATCTATTTCAATACAAATTTACCTTATTTTATGTGCATTTTGTATATTTATTTTGATACAAATTCAAATATTTTATGTGTATTTTGGTATCAATAATTTTATAAAAAAATGCGTTATTTTATAGGTATTTTGCATCTTAATTTTCATACAAATTTACATTATTTTATTAATATTCTGTGTATATATTTTGATACGATTTTACATTATTCTATTTGTGTTTTGTATATATTTTTTTATACCTATTTACATTATTTAATGTGTATTTTGTATATATATTTTATACAAATTTACGTTATTATATGTGTATTTGTTTATATATTTTCTTTCAAATTTACATTATTTTATGTGTATTTTGTATATGTATTTCAATAGAAATTAACCTAATTTTATGTGTATTTTGTATATTTCTTTTCATACAAATTTAAATTATTTTTGTGTATTTTTGTATAAGTTTTATACAAATTTAGGTTATTTTATGTACGCATTTACATTATTTAATGTGTGTTTTATATATATATTTTTATCCAAAGTTAATTTATTTTACGTTCATTTTTGGACATATATTTTTTATAGAAATTAGCGTTATTTTATATGTATTTGTATATGTTTTCTCATACAAATTTACATTATTTTATTGCTATTTTGTTTATTTAGTTTGATACGAATTACATGATTATATGTGTATTTTGTACATATTTTTTATACGTATTTACATTACTTAATGTGTATTTTGTTTATATATTTTTAAACAAATTTACGTTATTATATGTATTTTTATAAATATTTTGATACAAATTTACATTATTTTATGTATTTTGTATATACATTTCAATTCAAATTTAGCTTATTTTATCTGTATTTTGTATATCTATTTTCATACGAATTTAATTAGTTGTGTATTTTTGTATATAGTTTTATACAAATTTACGTTATTTTATGTGTATTTTGTATATTTATATTTATAGAAATACACATTCTTTTATTGGTATTTTGTTTATTTATTTTGATACGAATTTACGTTATTTTATGTGTATTTTGTATACATTTTTTATACGTATTTACTTCATTTTACGTGTATTTTGTATATATATTTTATACAAATCTACGTTATTTATGTGTATTCGTATATATATTTTTAAACAAATGTACATGGGTTTATATGTATTTTGCATATCTAGTTCAATACAGATTTACATGATTGTATGTGTATTTTGTATATTTAGTTTAACACAAATAAATTTTTATGTGTATTTTGTATATATATTTAAAAAAAAGCGTTATTTTATGGGTATTTTGTCTTTATTTTCATACAAATTTACATTATTTTATTAATATTTTCTGTATTTATTTTGATACGATTTTACATTATTTTATTTGTGTTTTGTATATATTTTTATACAAATTCATGGTATTTTATGTGTATTTGTATATGTATTTTCATATAAATTTACAGTATTTTATGTGTATTTTGTAAATGTATTTCAATACAACTTTACCTAATTTTATGTGTATTTTGTATATTTATTTTCATACAAATTTAAATTATATTAAATTATATAGTTTTTTACAAATTTATGTTATCTTATGTGTATTTTGTATATTTATTTTCATACAAATACACATTCCTTTATTGACATTTTGTTTATTTATTTTGACGCGAATTTACATTATTTAATGTGTATTTTGTATATATATTTTTATACGTATTTACATCCTTTCATGTGTATTTTGTATATTTATAAATAAATGCGTTATTTTGTGGGTATTTTGCATCTTTATTTTCATACAAATTTACATTATTTTATTTACATTCTGTGTATTTATTTTAATACGATTTTACATTCTTCTATTTGTGTTTTGTATATATATTTTTTATACATATTTACATTATTTAATGAGTATTTTTTATATATATTTTATACAAATTTATGTTAATTTAAGTGTACTTGTTTATATATTTTCATTTAAATTTACATTATTTTATGTGTATTTTGTATATGTATTTTCACAAATTTACCTAATTTTATGTGTATTTTGTATATTTATTTTCATACAAATACACATTCTTTTATTGATATTTTAATTATTTATTTTGACACGAATTTACTTTATTTAATGTGTATTTAGTATATATATTTTTATACGTATTTACAACATTTCATGTATATTTTGTATATATATATTTCTATAGAAATCTACGTTATTTTATGTGTATTCGTATATATATTTTGAAACAAATCTACATTATTTTATGTGTATTTTGTATATATATTTCATTATAAATTTGCCATATTTTAAGTTTATTTTTATATCTATTTTCATTCAAATTCAAATCATTTTATGTGTATATATTTATTTGTATTTACGTTATTTTATGTGTATTTTCTATATATATTTTCATTCAAAATTACATTATTTTATCGGTATTTTGTTCATTTATTTCGATACGAATTTAGATTTTTTCATGTGTATTTTCTATACATATATATACAGAGTAGATTTCTATGAAAATATATATTCAAAATACATATAAAATTATGTAAATAAGTATAAAAAAAATATATATATATATATATATATATATATATATATATATATATATATATATATATATATATATATATATATATATATATATCAAATACACCTAAAAAAAAATGAAAATTCGTATCAAAATAAATAAATAAAATTCCGATAAAAGAACGTATATTTGTAGGAAAATAAATATTCAAAATACACATAAAATTACGAAAATTTGAATAAAAATATATACAAAAATACATAAAATTAATTTCAATTTGTATGAAAATAGATATACAAAATACACATATAATTAGTTAAATTTGTATTTAAATACATGTACAAAATTCACATAAAATAATGTAAATTTGTATGAAATGAAAACAAATTCACATAAAATAACGTACATTGGTATAAAATAGATATACAAAATATACATAGAATAATGTAAAATCGTATCAAAATAAATACACAGAATATCAATAAAATAATGTAATTTTGTATGAAAATAAAGATGCAAAATACCAATAAAATAAAGCATTTTTTTATAAAAATACATATACAAAAATACACATAGAATAGCTAAATTTGTATTAAAATTAATATACAAAATGCACGTACAATAAGGTAAATTTGTATTGAAAAAATATGCAAAATGCACATAAAACAATGTATATTTGTTTCAAAATATATATACGAATACACATAAAATAATGTAAATTCGCATCAAAATAAATAAACAAAATATCAATAAAAGAATGTGTATTTGTATGAAAATAGATATACAAAATACACATAAAATATATTAAATTTGAATAAAACTCTATACAAAAATACACAAAAAATAATTTAAATTTGTATAAAATATATATAAAAATTACACATGAAATTAGGTAAATTTCTATTGAAATACATATACAAAATACACATAAAATAATGTAAATTTGAATAAAAATATATAAACAAATACACTTAAAATAACGAAAATTTGTATGAAATATATATAGAAAATACACATTAAATCATGTAAATATGTATAAAAAATATATACAAAACACAAATAGAATAATGTAAAATAGTATCAAAATAAATACACAGAATATTAATAAAATAATGTAAATTTGTATGAAAATAAAGATGCAAAATACCCATAAAACAACGCATTTTTTATGAAAATATATATACCAAAATGCACATAAAATATTTAAATTTGTATTACAATAAATATACAAAATGCACATACAATAAGGTAAATTTGTATTGAAATAGATATGCAAAATACATATAAAACAATGTAAATTTGTTTCAAAATATACATACGAATACTCATAAAATAACGTAGATTTCTATAAAATATATATACAAAATACACATAAAATGAAGTAAATACGTATAAGAAAATGTATACAAAATACACATAAAATAATGTAAATTAGTATCAAAATAAATAAACTAAATGCCAATAAAAGAATGTTTACTTGTATAAATATAAATATACAAAATACACATAAAATAACGTAAAATTGTATAAAACTATATACAAAAATAAACAAAATAATTAAATTTGTATGAAAATAGATATACAAAAGACACATAAAATAAGCTAAATTTGAATTGAAATAAATATAGAAAATACATAAAATAATGTAAATTTGTATCAAAATATATATTCAAATACACATATAATAACGTAAATTTGTATAAAAATATATAAACAAAATACACATTAAATAATGTAAATACGTATAAAAGATATGTACGTAATGTAAAAATTTATATAATTAAAGATGCAAATTACCCATAAAATATCTTATATTTAAAAAAATATATACAAAATACACATAAAATAATTAAATTTGTATTAAAATAAATATACAAAATACACATACAATAAGGTATATTTTTATTGAAATAGATATGCAATAAACATAAAATAATGATAATTTTGATCAAAATATATACGAATACACACAATAAAATTTCGTAAATTTTTATGAAAATATTTATACAAAATACACATAAAATAATGTAATTACATAGAAAATATATATACAAAATACACATAAAATAATATAAATTGTATCAAAATAAATAAACAAAATTTCCTAAAAGAATGTATATGTGTAGGAAAATATATATACAAAATACAAATAAAATAAAAAATTTGTATAAAATAATACAAAAATACACAAAATAATTTAAATTTGTTTGAAAATAGATATGCAAAATACAAATGAAATTAGGCAAATTTTATTGAAATACATATACAAAATACATAAAATAATGTAAATTTTTATGAAAATATATAGACAAATACACATAAGATAACGAAAATTTCCATAAAATATATGTACAAAATATACATTAAATAATGTAAATATGTCTAAAAATATATATACAAAATACACAGAATAACGTAAAATCGTATCAAAATAAATAAACAGACAATCAATAAAATAATGTAAATTTGTATGAAAATAAAGATGCAAAATACCCATATAATAACGCATATTTGTTTAAAAATATATATACAAAAATACACATAAAATAATTAAATTTGCATCAAAATAAATATTCAAAAGGCACATACAATAAAGAAAATTTGTATTGAAATAGATATGCGAAATACACATAAATAATGTAAATTTGTATCAAAATATATATACGAATACACATAAAATAGAGTAAATTTCTATGAAAATATATATTCAAAATACATATAAAATTATGTAAATAAGTATAAAAATATATATATCAAATACACCTAAAATAATGAAAACTCGTATCAAAATAAATAAACAAAATTCCGATAAAAGAACGTATATTTGTAGGAAAATAAATATACAAAATTCACATAAAATTACGAAAATTTGAATAAAAATATATACTAAAATACACAAAATTAATTTCAATTTGTATGAAAATAGATATACATAATACACATATAATTAGTTAAATTTGTATTTAAATACATGTACAAAATACACATAAAATAATGTAAATTTGTATGAAATGAAAACAAATTCACATAAAATAACGTTCATTTGTATGAAATATATATACAAAATGTACATAGAATAATGTAAAATCGTATCAAAATAAAAACACAGAATATCAATAAAATAATGTAAATTTGTATGAAAATAAAGATGAAAAATACCCATAAAATAAAGCGTTTTTTTATGAAAATACATATACAAAAATACACATAGAATAATTAAATTTGTATTAAAATTAATATACAAAATGCACGTACAATAAGGTAAATTTATATTGAAAAAATATGCAAAATGCACATAAAACAATGTATATTTGTTTCAAAATATATATACGAAGACACATAAAATAACATATATTTCTATAGAAATATATATACAAAATACACATGAAATGACGTAAATACGTATAAAAATATATATTCACAATACACATTAAATAATGTGAATTATGTCAAAATAAATAAACAAATATCAATAAAAATGTGTATTTGTATGAAAATAGATATACAAAATACACATAAAATATTTTAAATTTATATAAAACTCTTTTTATAAAAATATATATACCAAAATAATAAAATTTTAAAATTTGTATTACAATAAATATACAAAATGCACATACAATAAGGTAGATTTATATTGAAATAGATATGCTAAATACATATAAAACAATGTAAATTTGCTTCAAAATATATATACCAATACACATAAAATAACGTAGATTACTATAAAAATATATATTCAAAATTCGCATTAAATGAAGTAAATACGTATAAGAAAATGTATACAAAGTACACATAAAATAATTAAATTTGTATTAAAATAAATTTACAAAATACACATACAATAAGGTAAATCTATATTGAAATAGATATGCAAAATAAACATAAAATAATGTAAATTTGTATCAAATCATATACGAATACACACAATAAAATAACGTAAATTTTTATGAAAATGTATATAAAAAATACACATAAAATAATGTAAATACGTAGAAAAAAATGTACAAAATACACAAATAATCATGTAAATTTATGAAAATAAATGAACAAAATTCCACTAAAAGAATGTATATTTGTAGGAAAATATAAATACAAAATACAAATAAAGTAACTAAAATTTGTATTAAAATATATAAAAAATACAAAAAAATAATTTAAATTTGTTTGAAAATAGATATGCAAAATACACATAAAATTAGGCAAATCTGTATTGAAATACATATACAAATTACACATAAAATATTGTAAATTTGTATGAAAATATATAAACAAATACACATAAAATAGCGTAAATTTATATAAAATATATATACAAAATATACATTAAATAATGTAAATGTGTATAAAAATATATATACAAAATACACATAGAATAATGTAAAATCGTATCAAAATAAATAAACAGAATATCAATAAAATAATGTAAATTTGTATGAAAATAAAGATGCAAAATACCCAAATAATAACGAATATTTTACAAAATACACATAAAATAATTAAATTTGTATTAAAATAAATATACAAAATACACATACAATATGGTAAATTTGTATTGAAATAGATATGCAAAATAAACATAAATAATGTAAATTTGTATCAAAATATATACACGAATACCCATAAAACAGTAAATTTCTATGAAAATATATATTCAAAACACAAATAAAATTATATAAATAAGTATTAAAATATACATATCAAATACACCTAAAATAATGTATATTCGTATAAAAATAAATAAACAAAACTACGATAAAAGATGCAAGATACACATTAAATAATGTAAATATTTATAAAAAAATATATACAAAAAAAATAGAATAATGTGAAATCGTATCAAAATAAATACACTGAATATTAATAAAATAATGTAAATTTGTATGAAAATAAAGATGCAAATTCTATCAAATAGCGCATTTCTTATAAAAATATATATACCAAAATACACATAAAATATTTAAATTTGTATTGAAATAAATATACAAAATGCTCATACAATAAGGTAAATTTGTATTGAAAGAGATATGCAAAAATACATATGAAACAATGTAAATTTGTTTCAAAATATATATACGAATACACATAAAATAACGTAGATTTCTATAAAAATATATATACAAAATACACATAAAATTAAGTAAATACGTATGAAAATAGATATACAAAATACACATAGAATAATGTAAAATTGTTTTAAAAAAAAAAGAAAAAAGAATATAAATAAAATAATGTAAATTTGTATGAAAATAAAAATGCAAAATACCCATAAAATAAAGCATATTTTTATAAAAATACATATACAAAAATACACATAGCATAATTAAATTTGTATTAAAATTAATATACAAAATGCATATACAATAAGGTAAATTTGTATTGAAAAAATATGCAAAATACACATAAAACAGTGTAAATTTATTTCAAAATCTATATACGAATACTCATAAATCAACGTAGATTTCTATAGAAATATATATACAAAATACACATCAAATGATGTAAACACGAAAAATATATATATATATATATATATATATATATATATATATATATATATATATATATATATATATATATATATATATATATATATATATATATATATATATATATATATATATATATATATAAAATACATTAAATAATGTAAACTCGCGTCAAAGTAAATAAACAAAATATCAATAAAAGAATGTGTATTTGTATGAAAATAGATATACAATATACACATAAAATCACCTAAATTTTTATAAAACTATATACAAAAATACACAAAAATAATTTTAATTTGTATGAAAATAAATATACAAAATACACATAAAATTAGGTAAATTTGTATTGAAATACATTTACAAAATACACATAAAATATTGTAAATTTGAATGAAAATATATAAACAAATACACTTAAAATAACGTAAATTTGTATAAAATATATATAAAAAATACACATTAAATAATGTAAATATGTATAAAAGAATATATACAAAACACAAATAGAATAATATAAAATCGTATCAAAATAAATACACAGAATATTAATAAAATAATGTAAATTTGTATGAAAATTAAGATGCAAAATACCCATAAAATAACGCATTTTTCTAAAAATATTTATACCAAGACACACATAAAATATTTGAATTTGTATTAAAATAAATATACAAAATGCACATACAATAAGGTAAATTTGTATTGAAATAGATATGCAAAATACATATAAAACTATGTAAATTTTTAAAAAAATATATATACGAATACACATAAAAAACGTAGATTTCTATGAAAATAAATATACAAATACATAAAATGAAGTAAATACGTATAAAAAAGGTATACAATACACATAAAATAATGTAAACTTGTATCAAAATAAATAAATAAAATACTAATAAAAGAATGTATTGTATATATATAAATTTATAAATATAATAAATAACGTAAATTTATATAAACTATATGTAAAAATACACAAGTAATTAAATTTGTGTGAAAATAGATATACAAAATACATGTGTATTTTGTATATTTATTTTCATACAAATTGAAATTATTTTTGTTTATTTTTTTATATATTTTCATACAAATTTTCGTTATTTAATGTGTATTTTGTATATTTATTTTTTCTACAAATATACGTTCTTTTATCTGAATTTTGTTTATTGAATTTGTAATGAATTTACCTTATTTTGTATATCTATTTTCATACAAATTAAAATACTTCTGTGTATTTTTGTATATAGTTTTATATAAATTTACGTTATTTTATGTGTATTTTGTATATTTATATTTATAGAAATACACATTCTTTTATTGGTATTTTGTATATTTATTTTGATACGAATTTACATTATTTTATGTGTATTTTGTATACATTTTTTATACGTATTTACTTCATTTTATGTGTATTTTGTATATATATATTTATAGAAATCTACGTTATTTTATATGTACTCGTATATATATTTTGAAACAAATTTACATGGTTTTATATGTATTTTGCATATCTATTTCAATACAAATTTACCTTATTGAATGTGTTTTTTGTATATTTATTTTAATACAAATTTAATTTTTTGATGTGTATTTTGGTATATATATTTTTATAAATAAAAAAAATGCGTTATTTTATGGGTATTTTTATAAATATTTTGATACAAATCTATATTATTTTATGTATTTTGTATATACATTTCAATTCAAATTTAGCTTATTTTATCTGTATTTTGTATATCTATTTTCATACGAATTTAATTACTTCTGTGTATTTTTGTATATAGTTTTATACAAATTTACGTTATTTTATGTGTATTTTGTATATTTATATTTATACAAATACACATTCTTTTATTGGTATTTTGTTTATTTATTTTGATACGAATTTACATTATTTTATGTATATTTTGTATACATTTTCTTATACGTATTTACTTCATTTTATGTGTATTTTGTATATATATTTTTATACAAATCTACGTTATTTTATATGTATTCGTATATATATTTTGAAACAAATTTACATTGTTTTATATGTATTTTGCATATCTATTTCAATACAGATTTACCTTATTGTATGTGTATTTTGTATATTTATTTTAATAAAAATTAATTTTTTAATTTTTATTTTTTTATATATATTTTTATAAAAAATTATTTATTTAATGGGTATTTTGCATCTTTATTTTCATACAAATTTACATTGTTTTATTAATATAATGTGTATTTATTTTGATACGATTTTACATTATTCTATTTGTGTTTTGTATATATTTTTATACATATTACTATTATTTAATGTGTATTTTGTATATTTTAAAACAAATTTACGTTATTTTATCATCTGTTAAAATATTTTGATACAAATTTACATTATTTTATGTATTTTATATATATTTCATTATTAAATTTAATTTATTTTATGTATATTTTGTATATCTATTTTCATTTGTATCAAAATAAATAAACAAAATAGCAATAAAATAATGTAAATTTCTATGAGAAAACATATACAAATGCACATAAAATAAAGTAAATTTGCAAATTTGTATTGAAATAGATATGCAAAATACATATAAAACAATGTAAATTTGTTTCAAAATATATATACGAATACACATAAAATAACGTAGATTTCTATAAAAATATGTACAAAATACATAAAAAAAATAAGCAATAAAAAATGAATACAAAAACACATAAAAATCGTATCAAAATAAACAAAATAACAGTAAAAAGAATGTGTATTTGTAAAATATAAATATAAAATACACATAAAATATCGTAAATTTGTATAAAACTGTATACAAAAATACACAGAGAGAGAGAGAGAGAGAGAGAGAGAGAGAGAGAGAGAGAGAGAGAGAGAGAGAGAGAGAGAGAGAGAGAGCCATCACCAATTTAGAACTCAGAACAAAACACATTCTGAATCCTTGTGTATGCACCTTTAAGGGGAGGAAAGGGGAGGAAAAGAAAAGGAGAGAAGGAAGAGGGGAGGAGGGAGGAGAGGAAATCGGATTAGAAAGGGAAAGTGAATATATAAAGGAAGGAAGAGGAGGAGAGAGGAGGAAGAAGGAAGAATAGCAGTAGAGAGAGAGAGAGAGAGAGAGAGAGAGAGAGAGAGAGAGAGAGAGAGAGAGAGAGAGAGAGAGAGAGAGAGAGATTCAGACCTACATTCACATCTCATCTAATTTATACATTAACATATAAATATAAACTCGAGAGAGAGAGAGAGAGAGAGAGAGAGAGAGAGAGAGAGAGAGAGAGAGAGAGAGAGAGAGAGAGAGAGAGAGAGAGAGAGAGAGAGAGAGAGAGAGAGAGAGAGAGAGTGTAACGTGTAGCTCAGTGATATTTTTTTCTTTATTTTTTGCATATATATTTTTTTATCATTTATTTCAGTCAATTTCTGTTTTTTTTTCCGTTCTGGTCAAGTATCTTCTCCACTTTTCTCTCTTTCCATTCTCCTTTTTTTTCTTAACTTAT